>NW_025766869.1:842500-925000 GCF_003918875.1 Haliotis rubra
GCTTTAATTACAGACAATGCACTGTAACTGCACTGTAACATTACCAGGTGTTGATAACGAAATTGAGAGAATTTGTAGCTCATTTTACACTTCTGATGGTCATAAATAGCAAATGTAATGTATGCATCAAGTCTTTGCTATATTTACAAGATTTCCCTTATACCACCCCGAGTAAATTTCAAATGGGGATGACACCGGGTGTTCCCAAAAACGTGATTAGAATCTGCCACATCAGAGGCATCCCAAACACATGCACAGGCAAATCAGTTGATAACAAAATGAAACACAGACCATCGACAATTTGCAAAGCGATCTTGTGATGATGTTTATTTTAGTACTAAGCCCACTTTGTAAAAGAAGACCCCTGTGTTACAGACGTATAAGAGAGTTATGAGATAGGTGTAGACTTTCTACTTAAAGTTTCAACTTAAACGCCTGGTTTGGAACAACGGCAACTGATAGCCGTGTTGCCAGGTTGTGTCGAACCCGGATAACTCGTAGGTTGTGTCGAACCCGGATAACTCGTAGGTTGTGTCGAACCCGGATAACTCTCTCTCTCTCTCTCTCTCTCTCTCTCTCTCTCTCTCTCTCTCTCTCTCTCTCTCTCTCTCTCTCTCTCTCTCTCTCTCTCTCTCTCTCTCTCTCTCTCTCTCTCTCTCTCTCTCTCTCTCTCTCTCTCTCTCTCTCTCTCTCTCTCTCTCTGTGATGTCTGTCTGTCTGCGTCTGCATGTATGTATGTATGTATGTATGTATGTATGTATGTATGTATGTATGTATGTATGTATGTATGTATGCATGCATGCATGCATGCATGTATGTATGCATGTATGTGTTTGACTGTACCTCATTCCTCGATGTTGAGAAGCATGGTTGGACAAGCTATACTGTCAATAAACAGAGACAAGCTCTTGAGTCCTTAAACGAATTTGTTCAAGAAACAGAGAGTAGCAAATGTTTTTGTACGTTCGTAAGCTAAAAATAAATGATTCACTCGACATATCTGTCAAGAAAAACTATGCTGGTAATATTATGTTGATATCCTCCAAACTCAAGTACGATTCTCAATCATGAGTGCCTCAACACATACTAGTCGTATACCATATGGTAAAAATACCATCACTAAAAATATGCCATTCACATACATTGTATTCATTCTGGAAGTATAGCTCCATCAGTCGGGATGCAGATTCACAAGACGAATGTTCGCCTTTCTGCCTACGTTCATGCAGGGATAATGAGCTTGCATTTCATACGAAATACAAAGAAAACATATCCGCAAAACAAAAAACCTCCCTTAGTGCAAATAATTTGTTGGGATATTTCCATAGCAACATTAATGCCAATTATGGCATTTGACATCAGTGATAGGATATTTTTACATTTCTCATTTTTTCACCAGGAAAAAACGACAGCTCCACAGGAATACAATTATTCCCTTAAAAGAGAATCTGTCAAAGTCAGCTTGGAGTCTGGCCCGAGTATTTGCCCATGTTGACGCTATAGTCTCCGACGTGTTCGGCGAGCCAAAAGATCGCTAGTTTTAAGTTAAAAGCATTCTGGAAATGGATGCGCATCCAGGTAAAAAGCCTGTCAACTCACATCACCTCCGCGCGGATACCGGCCAGCGCTAATAGTAGTTTGACCAGGTGGTATCAAATCCTGAACTCAAAAACATTATGTGATCTTTGCCAAAATACAAAGGATTGAACGGGAACGGGCTTACAAATGCATTTCTTTTAAAAAATACGGAAAATGGTCTGATTTTTAATCATTTGTTAAAAGCAGAGGCATTATCCAGCCAAAAAAATGCCCTTGTTTCTTTTCATTATAGGATTAATAAAAGGGACAGAGAATGAGGTATTTTCGGTCGTTTAGTTTATTAAAATATGAAAATACAAAAACGAATAAAGATCTTTCTTTGAGGGTTTATGTTCCGATAGGAATCTTTTGTAAATAATGTTTTAACATGTCTGAAGTTTATTTCACTAATTTGATTTAATTACACAATTGAATTTGCAGGATCATGCATGGTGAGTATGTTTGTTCGTCCATACTTGATTCAAAATGACAAATGATTTGAACCACGGGTTTGATTTTGTGTGTTAATGATGTATTCGGCTTTCATCTGTTAATAAACGTTGGTTCATGAATTTTGAAAAATGAAAATTATTGGGAGTAACTTCAGATGGCCAATTCCAAATAATACTTTCTTTTAAAACGTTGGTATGTCGTTGAATTTAATGTTTCTTTGAAAACAAACGTGGGGCATAAGCAGCTTGTACGTAACTTTATGTCCACAATTTCAATGCTCAATGCGATAACCCCCATGAACCAATGAAAAGGTTCGAAATAAAAAACTGTACTTTTTATTACAAAATACGAACAGCCATTCAAAAGATACTTCTAAAGGAGACGAAAAGCAATTCACAGTTCGAACAATTTAATCACTGAAATATGAATTTTGTTCTGATAATTAAACTTTTGTAATGACAGCTAGAATACTGACGATTAATGTGTTTACAAACACACGTTCGTGTCAGTTTCATGTAGTCCACTGCAAAAATACTACGAACTGACGTAACTTTAACACTACATCGTCATCGTCATCATCATCATCATCATCATCATCATTGTCGTCGTCGTCATCATCCTTATTATTGTTGTTATTATTATGTTTCACAGATTTTATATTTTTTCATGTTATCATTAGTATTTTTCTTATTATCATTGTTGTCACTATACCAGCATAATTAGTGGTTTCAATGTGCTGTCACAAACCACAAGCGGGCTTACATCAGTGTTCTTAAATGACTACACAACAAATATATGTTGAATGAAACCAACAATTGCCTCCTTCAATCATACAGGTTTGTGTTTTTTAATTGAAGTTATACAATGTATATTGAGAAGCAAATTCTTATTAGTCACCAACTTCTAAATGCCAATCAAACAGATTGAAAAGCAAAGTAAAAATTCGGCTTCGGTGACAAGAAAACCATCCGAGATGTCATACACAATGCTTAAGCCATGCTGCCAGGACCCTCTTGTTTAAAGGTTACGTTTTCTTTGCCGGGTGATTAAGTTAGAAAAATAAACAGAGTCTCATATTTCATTGTTTCTTCCGTTTAACTGATCATTAAGGCTGACGGGAGGGGTAGGATTCCTTGACAGTGGTTGAACCTTAGGGAGAGATGGACATCTTGTGTCCATCACCTTTCTTGCAAGGAGCTCGTGAGCTTCCTCAGAACAAAAGATGGAGTTTGGCTGCGGTTGGGGCGAGGAACATTGCCGCCCAGTCAACAATTATAGGTTATCCTTAACGTCAATCAATAACGGGAGATGGAATGTATTGCTGGGTATTTCCATTCACGGAATTTATTAACTTTGCTTAATCAAAACACACCATCCATTGACATCGGTGATCAATACTGGAAATATAATTTGTAGTTGTTAATTAGAAAATATGAACTCTACACAGGTGTGAGGTGAGGGAAGAAATGTTTTGTTCACGTGCTGAGGCAGGGTCGCTCATTCAGTGTATGAATAACTTTATTAATTATTTGTTGAGAACTGCCATTACGACTTCATACAAAACGTCGTATAAGGCTGTGTTATAGTCAATCAACAGAAATATGTAAAGCATTAAATCCTTTCTTGGCATCAGTCACAGAAATTACCCCCAATGCAATTTTATATTTGTTTGTTCTATATGTTCCCGTGTTGTTAAACCTCGTTTGAACAATTGACGTGCCGTTGCATGTGTTTGTGACGGACGAGGCAGGATATGCAGATCGTTTCGGGGACACCTGTTAGGATCACAATTTGTGCTTAATGAACATATGCAGATGACAGAGCCGATCGCACAATGGACTCCGCTTTTAGCAGAGATTACGTTTAGCTGTGGACATGTTATTTGCCAACGATATTGATATTTCTGAAACTATTGCAGAGCCATTGAATGAGGAAATAGCATAAAACGTTTGATGAAACCTCGTTAATCTGTATTCCTGCAAAATCCGTACTCACCTGTCTTAACGTGCGTAACGAGCACATATGGAAAATCCGGATTAAAATGTTAATCCGACCGAAATGTATAACGTCCTGCTTGTTGGGCGTTCCCTGTAATTTGTTTTATCCTTAATTTAAAGTGTGTAATATATCTATGATACGACTACGATTTAATCAAAACAAAAACTCAAAACATGTTATCTCGCAACATACTCCTTTAATAGCCTACACAATGCCTACACAATGCCTACGCAATGCGATATACCAGTCTGTGTTTTTAGATTATAAAAATACTTAAAAGTCTTAATACATTTGATATTTTGTGTATAGTGTGTATCGTCAACCTCATGATGTTTGACGTTTCCAATATGGCCTATGTTATTAACACAACAGTTACACTGTAAATGTAAAGCGTAAATAAAAAATATATTTCTCCTTCTAATTAAGCTTCTTCTCCTTCCAGTTCCTCTTCTCTTTCTTCCCCATCTTCGTCATGAATTTCTTCTCTAGTTTGACAACTTTGCAATATACTGCCATTTATACAAACTGAAGTTGTACCAATTACGCACCGTTAAGGCATATTATCGCGTAGAACTGTATCAATTTGTACCGGCTTTAGGTCAATAAATGAGCATATATTATTTATATAAGCCACATGTGTGTTTATTGCATGTAAACGGTTTATACTCACAAACGTATATTAGAATAACGCGATGGTAATCTGTGGTCAATTTGAATAACGTGTTAGCAATAAATGGAAGACATGTTGATACGGATATCAAGTCGTGCGTTCACAGACATGTTTCCCTTATTAAGTAGCAAATAAGCACAGTTTATGTCCTTCATAAAGAGACCGTGATTGGATATTATTCTCCTCGAAGCCATTATTTACTACTACGAAGAAGAGAGGGAATTGTAATAATCATTACCAAGATTATGCAACCACCCACATCGATAAGCAACCAATAACAAAAGCCGTTGATTTCAGATTAGTCTGAGATAAATATTTACCTGACTATGTCAATAAATGACTGCAAATGTGTTAGAATCTGACATGCAACAGAGCACCGTTATTCCGTTATGGCAAGCATTCTGCAACCTCAGCAGGACGCATGTGTCTCGACAGGAAGGGAAAGATTTTCTTTAGGTGCGAAAAGGGAGACGCGAGGCCTTAATGACATAGACAAGAAAACAATTATCTACCATTTATTGCAAATCAGTTCCTGTAGATCCCGTAGGCCCCTGCTAAAAGACACATGTTTTCACACGAGGCTGTTTCCTTCACGTCACCGGGGAGGGGATAAGTGTCATCGCCCCGTACAGGTGGTCGCCAGGGATCACCTCTCCCTCCCCCCTTTTTCATGATGTTTTGTTTTAGACGCTGCCGTAGCTAAGGGGGACTAAATTACCCCCATCAAAACATGTCAGAAGAATCCAACAGGGAGGTTGACCGGCCGGAGGATAAATCGAGTAATAATGACCACTCGGACATGTCCAGTGTGGGAATGCCGTTGGATTATAAGAATCTGCCTGAACATATGTCTATAGTAAAACGTTGCTATTTTCAGTTCAACTGGGTTTTTTTCCAAGACAATTACATTTCAAATATATAACACAGATGTACATTTGCATTACTTAACAATGAACTTTGAACAAATATTTTCCTGATAGGAATAAAATACCCAATGAATAGTTCGGTATTGAATAGTTTGGGTTGAATATTGGTATTCCAGATATGTTCGGAGACAGTTAATAATGTTGGCATATGCTTCAGTGCGAACATTCCCTACTGTCCATATATTTTGCATCATAAAAGCTTTCGTACGCATTCTTTGTTGTTCAACACCGTGAACAGCATTTTCTGGGCACAAGACAACAAACAGACAAATAGTTTATTCATGTGTCACGTGAATGTACATACCAATTAAAATGACAATGGTAAAAGAACTTTAACCACCAGGCCAGATGGCCCATGAGACACATTAGGCAATATGTCCATAAATTGTATAAACTATAAGTTAAAAACATGAAGGGAGTACCATACATATGACTGACTGACTAAGTTTGGTTTTACGCCGCTTTTAGCAATATTCCAGCAACATCACAGCGGGGGACACCAGAAATGGGCTTCACACATTGTACCCATGTGGGGATTCGAACCCGGGTCTTCGGCGTGACGAGCCAACGCTTTAACCACTAGGCTAGTCTGTCGTACAGACCCTGAAGCAAATATATCCAAGAAAGCCCACGCAAGTCTAGAAAATGTGGCAAGTCTAGATTTCCTCAGCTTCTGAAAATGAAGAAAGTCTCAGGGCTCCTTTTCATTATATTTTTTTTTTTTACTTTGAACTTTTTTCAGTAAAATATGTTCATTTCAGAGACTAGTTGTTAGTCTACCACTAGGCTACCCCACCGCCCCACCATACATATGAAAGCACTAGGGGAAACAATGTTTGATCATGATAGCTTACGTCGATACACACAGCTAACTAAAGCGGCCAGTGGATTAACACTGTTTTCTGTTTGTAAGAGGAATGCAGCTTGTTCAGTGTTTGATAACTGAGTTAAGTTTGGGTGTAAAATACTAGCTTTTTGAAACAAATCATACCGAAGATCAGAATAATAGTGACAGTTAACTAAGAAATGGACTTCGTCTTCGACAGCCTGACCACTACAGTGACGACAAAGCCTGTCTGCTAGTGGCGACTTAGGACGCGAAAATCTACCTCGTTCTAGTTCTAATGGAAGTGTACCACAGCGAAGTTTACCTAGAACGCTACGGTTCCACCTGGGCAGTATAGAATGTATGTATGGTTCTGGAGTAACAGTGTACTTAAACTGTCTATACATATGTGCGTAACGTATTACCGTTAGGATTACCCTGGTCATTCCACAGTTCCCGTAGCCACTCCTGATGATCTAACAACTGTATATGTTGAAATGAAAAATGTCAGTTGACTACTGGACATGTGTAGCAGATCTCGCACTGGGAGATGCAACGATTGTGATAAAGATGATACTATGTTATCCTATGATAAAATACTCGAGTGTGAATCAGACAATTCGGAGCTCCTCGATGACACACTCTGAAGTCAACCCTACCTAAGTGAGGTTGCCTCTTAAGAACAGGTTGCACGGAATCTATTAGAACCCAGTATCCCCCTGGCGTCCTAAGCACAACAAAAAACATATAATGACTGACAGAATTAGCATAAGAAGAACTTTTTGAAATGAAAAAAGACTTGCCGTGAGCGATTTAATCTCTAAATTCAAAACACTCCACGTACACAAATGTATCAAAACATTAAAAATCACCGCATGCGTCTTTAAAAAGAAGAATGACCCGTTTGACATGTACGTGCCTACTTGACGATTAGTAATGGCGAATGGTTTCATTTTCGGACTCGCAAAAATATATGACATTTAGGTTAAACAGTCTGTTGCCCACACTAATTATCTTCCTAGCTGATTGGGTCCATATATTAAACATATTGGCGTCTTTATGGTCAGAGGTCATGCATGTGACATTTACAGTAAATACATCAGTAATGATTTGGAAATAACCACATGAGTTGGTTCTACTTCTATTAAATGGAATCTCTAAACCTAGACTTATTTCACAAGTTTGTTTGTTTGTTTTTACGCCGCACTCAGCAATATTCCAGCTATTATGGCTGCGGTATGTAAATAATCGAGTCTGGGCCAGACATTCCAGTGATCAACATCATGAACATCGATCTACGCAATGGGATACGATAACATGCGTTAACCAGCGAGCCTGCCCACCCGATCCCGTTAGTCGCCTCTTACGACAAGCACGGGTTGCTGAAGACGAATTCTGACTCGGATCTTCACTCGTCTCACTACAAGTGATCCTAGATTTTAAATGAAAACTTGAAGCTTATTAAACCTTCCACGGTATCGGAAAGTGTGTCATTTATGTGATTCACATTAATTGGAGATTTTATATATTTAAATACTAAGATTTTATATACGCACGCATATCACTCTTGAACGAAGACACCTGTACATGGTCTAACCTAGACTAAGGCTTAGTCTCTGAATACATATAATTGTGATAGTAACAAACAAGCCCATTTATATTGAAAAGGAGCCCTAGGGAGACCAGAGATTCAGAACCTGAGGAAATCTAGACTTGCTTTATTTAGGGCTTTAGCACTGCAGAGAGGGCTTGGCAGTAGGGAAAATAATGTGGTTCAGGGACTGTGAGACAGACTAGGTCTAACCATGCAATTATTTTTATCAGAACAAACTCTCAACTATTGTGACTGACCTAACCTCTTAAAACACTTTAAACTGGAATTTGAATACTAACGGGTAGCGTGGGTGTGGGTGAGTGAGTGAGTGAGTTTGGTTTTACTCTGTTTTTAGCAATATTCCAGCAATATCACGGGGGGAAGAGAGAAACACCAGAAATTGGCTTCACACATTGTAATCATGTGGGGAATCGAACCCGGGTCTTCGGCGTGATGAACGAACGCTTTAATTGACCCACTAGACGACCCTACCGCCCCGTATCATACCAGAGTGGAGATATGGCACTCTGAATAACCGAGGGTCTCTTATACCCTGGAACACAATTATGTAGGCATAGCACTAAGACCGCTTTGTGGAACTGGGCCCTGAGAATAGCATCTATTCGGTATATCTACTGTCCGTTATATCCAGTTATACACCATATACCAAAATTCTATATTGTTTCCAAATACCAAAGTGGCGGGGCCGGTAGGGTAGCCTAGTGGTTAAAGCGTTCGCTCGTCCCAAAGAAGACCGGGGTTCGATTCCCCACATGGGTACAATGTGTGAAGCCCATTTCTGATGTTCCCCCGCCTTGATATTGCTGGAATATTACTAAAAGTGGCGTGAAACCCAACTCACTCACTCACTCCAAAGTGGCGATTGTTTGAAACAGGCATTACTTCGGGTTTTCTTCCCACATCAAACCAACACGGTGGACATAAGAAATAGCCATCACCCATTAGGAAGGATAACAATAAGTGGATGAACAGCTTCTTTATTGCAGTGAGAGCGACGTTTTGGTGTAGGATCTAACACCGTTATCAAGCAAGTGATCAACCTACACTGAAACGTCGCTCTCGCTGTACTATAGAAGTTGTTCATCCATATAGTGTTATTCTTCCTTACTGCTCCAACTTCTAAATGCCTCTCAAAGAAGTTATCACCTTTGAGTTATTATTGATATTAATAGTTATAGTTCAACAATTACTCAATATTATCAGTTTGTAATGATCTCCAATACGACATCCTAATATTTTATCATCGATAACACTTTCAGTCAGATCTACCTTAGAGATGAAGATGCAAATGGTGCGTAAAATGTAGCTGAAGACGCCACGCTCGTCAGCCATGACACATTGAGGTTTATCTAAAATACTGTTTGCATTGACAAGCGGATTAGTACTTCAAACGGATTAAGAAATACAGAGGACATGTTATTACGGATAAAAATATGGATAAAATTATTAAAACTAATGTAAGTAAAAGGTTTCCGTTATAATGTTTACATATTTGAGATAAAAAAAAACGTGGACATTTTTATATAATGTAATGGACCTTTGAGGCAGGAATATAACCAATTCGACAAGGGATTAATCTCACTTGCTAAAAATTACCTTCGATCTTTATTATTAATCAATACCTTTATGTGTTGTTTGTACAATAACGAAAGTAAACAAACAAGCGATGTATCGAGACCAGCGACAAGGACACGGCGTCTCTTGCTGTGAAAGAAGAATGTCATTTGTTAGCGTGACGTCCGATAATGAACATAATTACGATATCCTTTGAGCGACACAACGCCGGTTCAGTTGACCCGCCTTACCGCATATTGTTTGAAAAAAGTACAAACCCGCTGTGAATGCTACATACAATGGGAGATTAACTCACCAGGGTGACGACATCGACAACCAACATTCAGGGAACGTCGTCCGATGTTCAAACTGTGAATATTGTTTACTTGTTTACCTAAAGCGATAATTCCACGACGCGAACTATTTGTAGATTGTTTGTAACATGTCCGATATTGCTAGAAGAAAATGTGATAATTTTACGAATTTGTATCTTAAATTATGGGTAATTTGTAATGGATAATGCGCGATAATTACACGCTTACTGTGGTATTGTAAAGGTTAATTGTTTTACAAGTCGGTTAAATGTTTCAAGTGAGATGTGTTAGATGTCGATTGCACATAGATTTGCTGGCCTAAACATTCATATATTCTTGTTATGTGATGAATTAAAGAGTAAGGGTTGAGCTTTAAAATGGAATATATGATTTCATGAAGCTTCTCGAATATTTATATATCGTCAAAAGAATAAAGATTTGTTTATGCATAACACCGCTCTCGGTAATGTTCCAGCTATATAACAGCTTGGTAAATAATCTAGACTGGACCAAACAATCTAGTGACTGACATCATGAGCAACGGGCGCCGTCGAGGTAGAAGACACGCGGTCAACCAATCTCTGTACTCAATACTCATTTGTTTGCCTGTAGCGTCCAGCAGAGTGGGTTTGGGAATCCATATTTGGCAAAATGATATATATACGATATGTTAGGTACCATATACAATTATTCATACATGAGAGATTGGTGTGTGTGTGTGTGTTTGAGAGTGACGCAGATGTTGAGAGAAAGAGCGTGTGAGTGAGGGATAGGAGGGTGGTAGAGAGTGAGAGAGTGATAGAGAGAATGGAGACAACTGGGAGAGAGAATGAGAGTGGATGAGAAAGACAAATGTTGAGGGAGAAAGGGGAAAAGGGAGGAATAGGGTGGGAGAGACGGGGGAGTGTTGGAGAGAAACAAAGTTAGCGAGTGAGGGAGAGGCCGAGAGAAAAAGGGAATGAGAGAAAGGGAGTGAGAGAAAAGGAAGGAGAGAGACAGAGGTAGAGAGAGCGAGGGCGAGAGATTAAACGAAGATAGGCAGAGAAAAAAGGGAATAAAAGAGATCTTCATGACAGAATAATCCAACATACAGTACAACCAGAAATTATTGAGAATTTAAAGATTGTAAAAACATTATTTGTCTGACTCATTACTCAAGTATTAAATGTGAATATTAGCAGAACATAACTCCAGATTCAAAGACAGGTGAACAGTTAGTATTTTGTCAAGTCACCGTGGGCAGCAATGCAGGCGTCAATGCGGCGGGGCATACTACTGATCAAAGAAGTTAGAAAGTCGTGGTCCATGCTGTCCCAATATCGGACCACCTCTTCTTTCATTTCAGCAATATTTGTCAGATTTTTCTTATTGACACTTTCCTTCATAAGTCATCAAACATTTTCTATTGGATTTAGGTCAGGGCTATAGCTTGGCCAATCTAATAATGTCATATTTTGGGTCCAAAAACCAGGCCTGTAAATGCTTTGAACGAGGTTTTGGGTCGTTTTCCTGCTGGAAAATCCAAACATTTCCATAGAACATGTGAGCAGATGGAAGTAAATGTCCCTCGAGAATATCTGTGTACCGCTCACTGTTCATATTCCCTTCAAATACACAGGTTTCATGATCGGTGATGGAATTCCTCGACTTTTCGGCCAGCCCATTGCATGCAGCTCAGTTCTAATTGTCTCCTTACAGACAGCCACAGTTCCTCTATCAATCATATCCAGCTCCTTCGTTTGTTTTTAGAAACAAGAATACCAAGCCGCCTCCTGTCACCGACAGTCAATTTTCTGGGCCTACCTGCGCCTCTCTGGTGCTCAGTGCCATATCCATTTGCAATATTTTTCAAAACACGATAAACAGTGGACAAAGGGATGCCTGTTCTACTTGAAATCACTTTAGCTGATCTGATGTCCTTGTTATAATACTCTAAAATTTCTGGTGTCCCCGCCGTGATGTTGCTGGAATATTGCAGAGGGAGAGAGCGATGACGAGAGATTAAACGAAAGACACGGTGACAGAAAGCGAATGAGAGAGAAGGAAGGGGAGAGACAGAGGGAGAGAGCGAGGGCGAGAGATTAAACGAAAGACGCACAGTGACAGAAAGGGAGTGAGAGAAAAGGGAAGGAGAGAGACAGATGGAGAGAGAGCGATGACGAGAGATTAAACGAAAGACAGTGACAGAAAAGCGAGATGAGAGAGAAGGAAGGGGAGAGACAGAGGGAGAGAGAGCGGAGGGCGAGAGATTAAACGAAAAGACGCACAGTGACAGAAAGGGGGAGTGAGAGAAAAGGAAGGAGAGAGACAGAGGAGAGAGAGCGATGACGAGAGATTTAAACGAAAGACAGTGACAGAAAGCGAATGAGAGAGAAGGAAGGGGAGAGACAGAGGGAGAGAGAGCGAGGGCGAGAGATTAAACGAAAGACACACAGTGACAGAAAGGGAGTGAGAGAAAAGGAAGGAGAGAGACAGAGGGAGAGAGAGCGATGCCGAGAGATTAAACGAAAGACAGTGACAGAAAGCGAATGAGAGAGAAGGAAGGGGAGAGACAGAGGGAGAGAGAGCGAGGGCGAGAGATTAAACGAAAGACACACAGTGACAGAAAGGGAATGAGAGAGAAGGAAGGGGAGAGACAGAGGGAGAGAGAGAGAGGGCGAGAGATTAAACGAAAGACGCACAGTGACAGAAAGGGAGTGAGAGAAAAGGAAGGAGAGAGACAGAGGGAGAGAGAGCGATGACGAGAGATTAAATGAAAGACACAGTGACAGAAAGCGAATGAGAGAGAAGGAAGGAGAGAGACAGAGGGAGAGAGAGCGAGGGCGAGAGATTAAACGAAAGACACACAGTGACAGAAAGGGAGTGAGGGAGAAGGAAGGGGAGAGACAGATGGAGAGAGAGCGATGCCGAGAGATTAAACGAAAGACACAGTGACAGAAAGGGAATGAGAGAGAAGGAAGGAGAGAGACAGATGGAGAGAGAGCGAGGGCGAGAGATTAAACGAAAGACACAGTGACAGAAAGCGAATGAGAGAGAAGGAAGGAGAGAGACAGAGGGAGAGAGAGCGAGGGCGAGAGATTAAACGAAAGACACAGTGACAGAAAGCGAATGAGAGAGAAGGAAGGAGAGAGACAGAGGGAGAGAGAGCGAGGGCGAGAGATTAAACGAAAGACACAGTGACAGAAAGCGAATGAGAGAAAGGAAGGAGAGACAGAGGAGAGAGAGCGATGACGAGAGATTAAACGAAAGACACAGTGACAGAAAGCGAATGAGAGAGAAGGAAGGAGAGAGACAGAGGGAGAGAGAGCGAGGGCGAGAGATTAAACGAAAGACACACAGTGACAGAAAGGGAGTGAGAGAGAAGGAAGGGGAGAGACAAAAGTAGAGAGAGCGAGGGCGAGAGATTAAACGAAGACAGGCAGAGAAAGAAAGGGAATGATACAGATCTTCATGATAATATCAATCCAACATAGCTATAGTGTTATTATGGTAGAGAATATGCATGTTCTTGATACAGTGCACCCTAGGATAACCTGTGTAAGACAGTTTGTGCATGGTAGGGTGTGCGTATTGGTAGAAAGTGCAATTTCAACCCTCTGGATGTTTATGGTAGAAAGTTTGAGGTTGTTTTTGTGATGATTGAGCGCGTTCTCTGGTACAGTGTGTGAGTTTGTCGTGATCCAAGTCCTATAGTAGCGTGTGTGTTTATGGTAGAGCGAGTCTTAAGACGGCGTTCCTCTGAGTCTTAGAGAGTCGTATGGTAGATTGTAGTAGTGTATGGTAGAATAAATGATAGATTACGCGGTATGACAATTAGATGACGAGATAGGAAGTGCTAGCAGGTAGAAATGTGGTGTTATTGCATTCAGACGATTTACACAAATACAAGCTACAACGCCCTTTCCACTTATATACGAAATCTTTCGGAAAGCAGAGTCGATTGTACGAATGTAATATCAGAAGCTCAAATATTAATGATACATAGCAAAACAAAGTTGTGTCGAAGTGAGTGAGTGAGTTGAGTTTTACGCCGCACTCAGCAATATTCCAGCTGTATGGCGGCGGTCTGTAAATAATCGAGTCTGGACCAGACAATCCAGTGGTCAACAGCATGAGCATCGATCTACGCAATTGGGAACCGATGACATGTGTCAACCAAGTCAGCGAGCCTGACCACCCGATCCCGTTAGTCGCCTCTTACGACAAGCATGGGTTACTGAAGGCCAATATTCTAACCCGGACCTTCACGGGTCGTCGAAGTGAGGGGACCGAGGTAAATTATTCGAGTTATCGGAGTTTCGCTACAACCGAAAAGACGATGAAAAAAGAAGCGTTACTCAGGAGCAAGCTATCAATTCTAGACAACCGTATACTCGACACAGCAAAGTTCGACACAAAGGTGATTGAATCATATCCAAATTCAACCGAATCAAATGCCGCAGATATATTTGAATAACGACAGACCCTCACGGAATATTCAGAATTCAGATCCCGTGAAGCACTTCTCAGCGACATGATGACACTTTAATGGCCTCCGTAGCGATCCAAGGTTACTGTCATTGACGGCGAACTTATATTCAGAACCCTCGAGATTTCTCCATGGCCCTACACGAACATTAAAGTCCACCAAAGCGTTTACCTAATAGAAATAGAAAGCTCACACATATCTGAATAAAATTCCCGTAATTGAATGGCAAACCTATTTTATTGTTATCATAAGTTATAGTTTCTTTAAACGCAATGGGACCACTTTATTGTTGCAGATGAGTCGCCACAGGGGGGTGTATGAATTTCAGGTATCAACAATACCCGTGTGTAACATACTATAGATAATCGACTTGGGGCACTTCAACGAATGCATTTCAAATGAGTAAAACCCTTCACAATGAATTGAAGCATGTCAATTTCAACGCACGGTTGGCTATTAACATGACTTTGCGAGACGGCCCGCAAACCCCGAGCAATAAAACCGCTTCAGTCGCTATCAAACTGTCTCCCAAGAACTAGTTGTATGGCGTATAGTAGCGGTGATCGTGTCGTGAACATCGCGACAGCTATGAACATTTTATTTTAATTTCATGCCCGGCATCTGGTATTAAGACGGGTTGAAATAGACCAAACTCGATTTCACTTAATCGGGTTGTCTATTTCGTTATACGGGTGTTCGTGATTCCAACTAATGGTGAGGGTTGGATGAGACTTAAGTACATTGGATACGTCTTTGATAGACAGCTTCATTCAATCTTACACTTCATTGTGACATTTATGGCGGGTTCGGTTACTGGTTGAGTTAAACAGGGATCTGACACCGCCTGGTCACGTGACCAATGATTTTATCGCCAGCTACACGATGTTAATATGTAATATGATGTTATCACGGCCCCGTCATGACGTTTATGCATTTATGTCACTATTTAACTTAGTATGGTTGGTAGGGAGGCCCAGCTGTTAAGCGCTCGCGGCGAATATCCGGGATCGATTCCCCACGTGGGTACAGGATCTCAAGCTTTTCTCAGGTGTGCGAGGGAGGATAATACTGGTTTGTTGCTTAACGCGGCATAAAACTACACTCAATTCATCTAAAAAACAAGTATATGCCGTATCAGTTCAAAGTCATTAGTAGTAATATATACTTGTAATAACTATTGATAATTTTCAAATAACTATTTAATATATATATATAATAATACTGATTTAAGTTTAACAAGATCTGCTTTACGACAATTTCGTTCGCTGACCTTACAAAATGGAAACTTTTTGTTCACAGATCAGCCTGAACGTGGATATGATGAAACGAAAAAATAAAAATCTATATTTATACAGGTGTTTCGTTAAACCTGAGCCCAAATCCCGAGGGACTTGGGTCTGGTGGCTATATGGTCTCTGGTTAACCTATAGACATCAACGACATATATATTTATAAATATATATATATATATATTTGAAAATATAATTCTGATCACGAAATAAAATCATTTCTGCATCTCAATTCAAGTTTCGTACACAAATCCGTAAGCTTTTCACACATTATATAAGGTCAGGAAAATCCGAATTAACAGCTACCACACAACGTCATTTACAACAGAAAAAAGCGACATCTTCAAAGACAACGGCGCGCTTAGAAACGTTGATTCCCCCAGCGTCTAACGACAAACGCGCGACGAAGGAAGCTGTTCATCGAGACTGTCCCTTTTCTCGGATAATACTCAACGTGAGATCTCCCTATTGTCTTTCATCCTTATAGCACGGCCAGGATGTTGTTACCTTGTTTTTATTTTCTTCATGAGCCCCAGCTCCGTTGTGGACGTCATCGCTTGCAGCATCTCCACCACAGGCAAATTAGTTCCGTGCTTACAAGATTAAATTTAATCTCTATAAATAACTAGATTTTCCTATCCGAACGCTCCGCAGAGATATTTCAATTACCACGCTTCGCAGGGGGTCTTTGTATTTGATCAATAATTTTGTATTTCTAAGCATATGTTATATACATCGTCTTGTCAAGAATGAGAAAAAGGCACCCCCTGCAGGTACTGCGGGGATAGTTCTTCCCATAGAAGAAAACCCAAAAATTAAAACATCTCAGATTTTGAAATATTATACCACGTAACGCGAAATTGTCCCCAGTTCGATGTCGATTGATTGACAGGGATGTTTATGTGTCATTGTTTTATGAGATTCTGCTTGTCAATTTCGGATGTTGATTTCAATATTGATATAGCTGATGGCGACGAGGTAGCTACAGTGTAATACGATTCCTGTACGTATGTCTGGCAAATTAAACAAAACTGCCCCTGCTGATTGCATTGACGAGATGACGTCTCGGTCGTCCACCTCAGACATTAACTTGGCTGCTTGCTGACATATTGAATCACCTAGATAGAAAACCGATCCTAGATCATCGATGCTCATTTAAAAACCGTGGCTCTATATACTCATTTTAAAAGTATTAATTTAGAACATATAGTTCACTCCGCTACATGTGTAGAGTTAATCATTTGATATTTCCTATCATTCTTAAACGGGTTTTTTTGTTTAGAGATGAATTACCAAGTATGGCCTACTAAATATACCCCATCCCATTAAAGAAACTTGGGATATTTTAGAATCCCATTATACGTTAATTTTTATTCTTGTAAATAGAATTCTAAAATATACATCTTTCCCGAAAATATATTTGAATATACTTAAATCAAGCAATTTCAATTTATTTATATTTAAACACGATATTTCGTAACGTCTGTAAAAATCAAATGAGTCAATTTAATCAAACTCGCCATGGAAATAAAGCGGTGACTCTTCGCGTAGTCTCTATCTAAGAATATGTTGAATGTTGTAATTAGCCTAACGCTTGGATTGGCTGATTAGGATTACTGCAATGTGTTTATGACAGCGCATCTCGTCCCTCGTCTGGCGAGGATACCTCTGATATCGTTCGCTGTAATTGAACAGAGAAGGACTTAGGCTTTGACACTTTTATTCTATCACAGATGGGTTCGATTGTTTCTGGTTGGTTGTCAGATAGTACAACGACCGCGTTCATATTGCTAATTAAAACAGACCACTTGACTGACACACAGTGCTTTAAGATACGTAAGTGTAAGGGACAAATAGTTATATGTGGAAACTCCCCATTAGCAAAGAGCTAAAGTCTCCCAATTTTAGAAATAATAATTGGATACGTATATTGGGTGGCTGATTACCATACGAACGAAATCAGGATGAAGGTTGTATTAAATATAACTGGTGGTTAAAAATATACTCTTTGTGTAAAGGTGGCTGGCAATGAAACACATTAGAAATCGTTGTTCGATGTCGATGTGTTTGATACGGGTATTTCTGCCGTGTTTTACCCTTACGTTCCATTCGTACAGCCCAGTAACTTTCAGATAATGTTTGTAAACTTTCGGTTCATGCAATTTTCAAGTAAAAACACTATCATGCTTGGTAAAGTAAATAATAACAAACAAATAATATAAATAATATCTTCGGTTGATGATATCACGTTTTAACTGTAATTCAACCACCCTTTCAGATTTTGTCAAACATTTGGAGAAACACAAACTGAACATCTTAGAATTTGTATAGTATATTCCGGAACTTATTTTGTAACTGACAATTATTCAGATTTGTAGGTCTAAGTAAAACTTCAACAAATTTTAATTATGTACTTCAGACAGGATGATGCTTCTTCCGGGTCGAAAACGACGCAGTATGTAATAAAAATGATAACAATAATACCTGCTGCAATTTTCATTGCCGTAATACGTGAGTAAGATACGAAGGCTATAACACTCACACATTGATCAATCTAATAACAGACCAAGCTGTTACGAGGTCACAGCGAGAAATCAATTACAAAAAGATGACGCCATATGCTGTAGAAACACGTGTCAACATTCCCATCCCAACCCTAACCTCTTTCACGTTCATTTAAGGCAGTTACTTCATTTACAACACAGAAAATATTCATCCAAAAGTATACCACGCAAAATAATTTTAAGTCATTTACCAGTCGTGTCACGAACTAATCGTGTGTTCTCAATCGCTTTATAGTAGTACATGTATATAGAGAAATATGTCCTTAAAAATCTTAAAATGTGATGGCAGATGTCTTTCAGAGGTAGTAGTTGCAGATTGTAGTCAATGGATTAGTCGAAATTCGAATTATCCGTAACAGGTTCTAGTGATAGTGGGATGCATAATTTAACATCAGTTACAGAATTTCTATCTAAGGAGTTTACCTCGCTGGAGACATCTCGTGTTAAACAGGTCTGTTTGTTCGTTTGATGTTTGACGCCGCATGCGGCAATATTTCAACTATACTGATATACAAAAGAAAGTACACATCTGGTGTTTTGAGATTATTAAAACAACGTAAATATTTTGCTAGCAATGTTCCAATTGGGTACGATATCTATGGTGTTATTGCAACACGTACACAATGTTTGTGACTTGTGAGTCGCAATCAAAACACCTTTCTAAATATTACGCTGTTTTCAGGAAAACATTTTACCAAAGCATCAGGTGTGTACTTTTTTTTGTACGTCAGTTTTATATGGAATTGGATACTATTCCCCTTTGGGCCATATAATCAGGGAGAATGGCCATACATGTTGCACGGTCTTACTACTGGTGGCACGATCGTAGATGGCATGGTCTGTTTACTCTTACTATCTGTTCAACTTATAAGATCTGTCATCTAGCGTCACGGTCGTAGACTAGTGTCTTGAATCTATACACGTGTCATGGTCTGTTTACTGGTGTTAGGATCGAAAACCTGTGTTGGAGATCTGTACATTTTACACACAAATTTCCGTAGCCTAGCGGTTAAAGCGTTTGCTCGTCACGCCCCAAAACCCGGGTTCCATTCCCTACATGGGTACAATGTGTGAAGCCCATTTCTGGTGTCCCCGCCATGTTGTTGCTGGAATATTGCAAAAGTCGGCGTAAAACTGAAGTCACTCACTATTTGTACTTGAAATCTAAATATAACGGAGAGAAAGCTAACACTTATCAGTGTTTGGGGAAACTGGTGAGGTGAGGTGAAATTGAGTCGTGCTTCAGAGTAGTTCGCTCATATGACGACGTGTATGACCGGCTGCTTGTACAAGCCCAGACTGAAGCTGCTTTTTTAGTGCTAGCTCACTGAGATACCACGCCGCAGTGAAGCATGAATACCCCACTCAGACACATTATACTGACTCAGAACCGACCTGTCCTTGATGAACCCATTAATGCCGAGCGCCAGGCAGGGACCAACAAGTACCATATTTTAACGTCTTTTGGTATGACGCGGTCGGGGATCGAACCCGCGACCTTCGCTCTCCGTGCGTACGCTCTAACCACTACACCACGGAGGCGGTCTTGGGGAAACTGAAAACACGGAACAAAATCTAAGGAAACCACTGAAATACTGTGTGGGACTTTCAGGATTACACCGTGAAGAGTGAGGTGAGGTTGACTTTAACATCGAGTTCTATGTTATTCCATAGATGTAACGACGTACGTGGATTTTGGTGTGTCTGTATGACTAACGCTTAGTGACGGAATACATATATTTTGAAAGAAACAAAAGTTCCTTTTAATTTGAAAAGGAGTCCCAACGAGGAAGGAGTTTCTGAACCTGGAGAAATCTGAAAAACGAAGTTGATTTAAATTGAAAAGGGGCCCAAGCGATTCACGGAACCTGAGAAAATCTAGACTTGCTTCATTTAGGGCTTTAGCATTGCAGAAGGGGCTGGGCAGAATGGGAAATAACGCGGTTCAGAGACCGTGAGTGTGTGAGTATAGTTTTACGCCACTTTTAGCAATATTCCAGCAATATCACGGCGGGGGACACCAGAAATGGCCTTCACACATTGTAACCGTTTTGGGAATCGAACCCGGGTCTTCGGCGTGACGAGCCAACGCTTTATCTACAAGGCTACCCCACCGCCCCTCAGAGACCGTGAGACAGACTATGTGCCTGTGTGTCTTTCCGCTGTAGTTCTGTAGTTAACCATGGATAGCGCACTCATACACCATATAAGGTGCCCGAGCCTGGCAGTTCCTCTTTAATTGCCTTTATGACTAACTCCGGGCAGGGCAAGAACAAGTCAGGGTTTTTTTCAGAATGAGATAGCAGGAGATCGAACCATCGACCTTCCTTTCTCTGGGGAGACGTTCATCCACTGTACCACCCACATCATCACGACAGATGGCGACACAGCTGCAGATGAATAGACACATTTTGTAAACGATAAATGTCTGTGGGTCAAATATTTTATCGGGAAATGAATAGTCATATAAGAAATTTTGAAATAATAACCTTGCAAAGTGAGTTAAGGATTTAAGGATATGAATTCCACGAACAGAATCTATAGAGGAAATAATATCCTATTAAAATATACTCATTGGCAATGTACCTTAATTAATTACCAATTAAATACGTAACTTGGACAAAAATAGAAATAAACTAATCTTTTGAGAATTCATTTAGCGCTCGGTATTCTGATATGTGAAGGCAAGTTACTTTTATGGATGACACATTCTTTATTCTAATGACACCATGAATATAGAAGATGTCCTGAACGCGTAAAGGCAAAGAAATCGTACCTTTATTGACTCTCACTAACTTCTAAAATGCCAAAATGGTTATGGCATGATTTAGAAAGACAACAATGACTGTCAAGTCACAATGTTCTACCATGGTTGCCATTCTTCTTCTGTTTGCTGGTACGATCTGATATTAGTTCTATCAGTCGGTTACATTTGCTTGAGTCTGAAACAAAACATCCAACCGATGTTGATAAATCGGATGTTTTATTGATAAAACCAAACACATTATGCTGCAAAATTGGTCTCCTCCCCTCTTAACATCAAAACTGAAATTGATTAATCTGTTATGCAGCATTTCTCGCCGTTTCCAAACTTGGCACGTTTAATTATGTCCAGAACTTCATCAAACTTTTCAACCGTCAACTATTCTGGGGACGGTTAATTTGTACACGATGGCCTAATGAGCACGTTCTAAGATTTATGCCCTTGCGTTGTATAACGTATTGTAGCCATAAACTCCGACAACTGACCAGTGGTCAGCGGATTGGTCAATTATGACCACTTAACGCCACTACAAGATAAGGAGCAGATATAGTTAGCATGAACCACCTTATTTCGAGCTACTTCTGACCATCATGTTAACAAATTGACGCAACCCTGACACTAATTCTCCAAATTGTCGTCCATCCTTCCTTGCCGCCATTAATTATCCAATCACGGTCGTGAATGGTTAGCACGTGCAGTCCGTTCACTGCCCACATTGTCTCAGCATAACTTGGCACGTCCGGTAAGAATCTCGCTTAGCACGGACTTCACGTGAAAGTAATTACACATGGCGTGGAGAAATGGGAAAGAGTTATGTAATTGTTTACGTGTGCCTGCGAAGAGAAATTTGAACATGCCAGTTAAGGTCAAAGCATCCCTGACCACAGATGTGTTGAATACAATTTTGAAAATCTTTCGCGCTAAATTTAACATTTGAAACGTCATGCTGGGCGGTTGTTTTCAAATTCAACTAAGCGATTTCAAATCTACAGGTCACGTAGCACTGTTGTGAAAACACACCACGTTTATCAAATATAGTGTTTGCTGCAACCTTCTTTCAATTTGTCATTTTTATGAATAATTCACAATATGATTTTTGCTATTTCTAATACATATATATTGTATTTAATTATTTAATTGCCATAGCCTTTTGATATGTATTGAATCATGAATAGAAACCTATAAACATGACATTAACTAAATATTTCCGTGTTTGCATTAGAAGAAGACTGGAGGTAGTCCATTTGTTTCAACAATATATACTCAGAAACTAATAAGGAAACACATGAAAGTACAAGTGTTTCTTTATTCTTTTCCAGGTTTCTTCAAAAGGTATGTATTGCACTGTGAGTGAAATTCTGGAAATAAATAAGGAACACTTGTACTTTCATGTGTTCCCTTATTCGTTTCTATGAGTAAAATTTAACCATTAATTGCTGATGCATTAAACAATATTCGCTCACGTTTTCCTATTCTTTTAACGTCGTATTGAACGATATTCCGTCAATATCGGCGTGCAGAATGTCGAGTCTCGGTCATGCAAACTAGTGGTTGAAAGCATGATCGCCATTCCACGTCACGAATACACACGTCAATCAGATCCTTACTTGCACGCCTCACACCAGTTAATGGTGGTACTGTTCTGTGTCTGCCAGCACACGAAAGAGTGACTTAGTTTTACTCGATCAAACACGAGGGACCTTTCATAAAGGATCAAACTTCCAACGACGCTGCCTCGGGACAGTGAACTTGTAAAGGGACAGGTCATTCAAGCTCCGATGGACGACATCATGTCTGTTTGATGTCCGGAAGTGATTTTTTTTTCAGTACGAAGTGCAGTCTGGGTATTGTCAGGTCAACTTTATGTCTGAATGAGATATGAAACACTGTTTCGTGATCAAAGCTAGGGTGGATCAAAAGACTAAACTTGAAACGGTTTCAAATTTAAATTCCGTTTTTTCATTCAGAAAATCATGGAGTTGGGGTGAAACTGAACATCACACGTTTAATTGTTGCGCTGTGATAGGCGAATTGACAACAGAGAAGATGTTGTTTAATTAGACTCCGTTCATTCATGACGAAACGTTGGGTACCACAATTAACAAACGATTTAATATAAACATTGTCAGCTGCCTCACCAAAGTTTAACTCCAATACTGTGACCACCTCACAAATGGAGTCTACCACATTGATGAACGACCGAGATCTTAACTTGGGAGACTCATGGATTTGAACCCTGGAGTCGACAGAGCTGCACAGCGCCATGTGTGCTAAGGACCCTGGACCATATGAGCACCACTTTAGACTTAAGAGTAATTTTTTCACTTACGAAGCCGAGTACTTTTTGAGATAAGGAACAAACTTTATGCATAAACAACTTCTTTATTCGGAAGATGCGACGTTTCGATACAGATTCTAG
Source organism: Haliotis rubra (assembly GCF_003918875.1). Classification (NCBI taxonomy): domain Eukaryota; kingdom Metazoa; phylum Mollusca; class Gastropoda; order Lepetellida; family Haliotidae; genus Haliotis; species Haliotis rubra. The sequence continues at coordinate 865,939 of NW_025766869.1, forward strand.
TATGGTTGTCAAGCAAGTATCATGAATAGAATATAGAAGTTGTTCATCCATAAAGTTTGTTCCTTATCTGATAATAGATTCACCAACTTCTAAACATGCCACTCAAAGAAGTTAGTACTTTTTAGTTCAGCCCCATCCGGGATTCGAACTCACACCCTCAGAGTCAGGCACTTAATCGCCAGCATAAAAAGTCAGCCGCCTAACCCGCTCAGCTACCGCGACTTCCACCGTTTGTACTTTACTAAGAAAGTGTAATCCCAAATATAACATATGTTACATTTGACCACTTTCTAAATGGCATTGTGTAATCACTTACGAAGCCGACCAAACAAGCTTGTTCGTTTTCATTATTCATTATCCGTGCTAATCTGGAAGTTGAAATTTGAAAAGGATAGCTCACCAATCTTGAAGTTTAGGCCAAAATACATGTACACCCAAACAAACAATGCTTAAATTTTGTCCCACTTAATCGTGACTTTTCCATGTGAGATGGAGTGAACGATCAAGATTTCCGAAACATGCAGTCATGATCGACGTTTGTTAAAATATCAAGTATGAATGCTTTTGTATTTTATTTATCATTACAAAATGCCCATGGATAAATATCTATACAGTGTATTACGTTAGCATATAATGTTTTCTATAATTTCATGTTCATCAGCAATAATTATATGATAATGACATTTCGTGTGTTCAATAACACATCGTCGTCATGTATTTAAAACATTCGTGAAAACAACAAACAACACTCTCACGATCACATTGGCCTCGTCAAAAGACCGACAACAATTTGAAATCAGGAACGTAAACAAAAGGTCAAATCTAAAGTAAACAAAAGGTCAACCTCAAAGTGAACAGGAAGGTCATATGTACTCTATACACATATTCTACGATGACAAACAGTTATACTGAAATGTAGATCACAATGTTATACATAATAACAACGGTATACATTATATCTCAGACCAAACCATAGTGTACTGTGTTACACTTGAAAGAAACACTACCTGGTTTATTTCCTGCATTGTTGCATGGGACGTGACTTGTCAGTTTCGTAAAAGTAATGTGATTACTGCTTCCTAAACCCGGAAGACACATATTTAGCCCGAAAACACTTACTAGTATTTACAATTGCTTGGCGAGATATAAGTGTGCTGAAACAGCGTTATCCAAAGCTGTGATATCTGTATATATAATTTAAGCCGATGTTAGTTAAATACTCTGAGAGAATCAGTAATACCACTAGTGTAATATCGCCATTGCGCTTGAATCGAACACATATACACATATACATAAATATATATATCCACTTTCTTTCGTGTGTACACCATTTATGTCACGTCTCTCTCTCTCTCCCTCCTTTTCTCTCTTCCTTCTTCCCTTTCACTCTTCTTTCTTCCTATTCTCTCTTTCTTATCTCTCGTCTCTCTTCTCTTCTTCCTTTTCTCTCTTTCAGTGATGTGGTGGATGGAGCAGGGTGTCGTTTTATACCCAGTTACGTCATGACGAAATGGGGTAAAACACGCGCACGCACGTAAACGCGTACACGCAAACCACACACACGCCCTCTCACACACGTCTTTCACATCATTTCACTCTTCCAGTCTTATTCCTTCCTTCCTTCTTTTTCTCAAACATCCTTTTCTCTTACAATCTCAACTCCCATACCCAAACTCTCCCACTCTCACCGTCACTTCCATTCCCAGACTGTTAGAACCAATGTCCATCTTCATCATTCTTTTTTTGTTCCTTCGTTCATTCCTAAATAAATCACAAGACACATGGCCCACTGTTTGGTATGCCCATTACAGCTTCTACTCCGTAAGAGACCACATACACGCCATACATTGTATCATCAACAGAAGCAGGAATCACTCATGAGATCTCCAACCGGGACCCTTTACCAGATCACCATCACACTGTGCACAGACCTACAGTACGTACCCATTTTTCAAAAGACCCCTTAAAGCCATCAAAATGATGAGTTAGGGTCACCGTAGGTACAAACACCCCATATTGCCAATTTACCCATCTCGTCCGGATGGGCGAAAAACGTACGTTCCTAGCGACTGTCATAGGAATGTAGTGTATTCCTTGCAACTGTATACAATTATAGTTTTGTTTTGTCGACATGACACGATCCATCAAGCGGGGAGCGTTTGTCGTGTGGCACACCGTTGCGATAATTGTCCCCACCGCCAGGCTTTGAGTCTCCCGCGACCACAGGGGTCATGTACTGGATTATATTACCATATTATCATATAATAAGCGGATATACAAGTAGTATTTGACCAGTCCGTCTCGGCCGCCCTTTTCGCTGTCAAAGTAAACACACTGATTGACCCCAACCCGTCAATCAGATCCACTTTGGTAAAATGGCATGGTTTTCGAGACGTGTGCGAATATTAATTAATCGCACGACGATTATTGTGAAAGTAATTGCGTAATTTAGATCTGAGAGGTGACGTGTATTGATATTGATGAAATAGTTGACATTTATGTCTGTGTATTTTATGTCAAGTAAAGTGGCGACATTTATCGCCCTAATTACAAATACGTGTGTATATTCTTAACAAATATATCACAAAAGTGGACGTGTTTGCACAACGGTTAATAATTGACAACACACATAGCAATAACGTGCACCTCATTCGTGCAATTTTAAAAAATAAACCGAATGATAATAAAATGATTTTTAAAAGAAATTACATTATTCTAAGTGGACGTTGATGAATAACGATTTGTACAAAGTGTGATGCACTTGTCCCCCCTTCGCCGTGAGGCTAAAAGCGGCGAAAAACTATATAGACAGAAGCGGCCGCCAACTATGTACAAAACAGCTGCCTCGAACTATCTACAAAAGCGGCGTAAAACAATATAGAATACATATGCAAATGCAGAAAACGTTTCCATCGTGATGATGACCTCATGGTATTTTAAATTTGTGAATGCAATCACAAACATTAGATCCGTGAAACTTATTTCTGATGACGATACTCCGCCAATTACAGTGTGCGAAACGGTTTCCGAACTTAGTCAGCCGGGCCAGCTATGTCTGAAAGTTACTACGCCCACAAAATAATTCACTGGCCCGAAGTTTGAATGTACAAACAAAGCAAAAGATTACAAAAATAAATGAGAATAAGATATTGTCGGCATGACACGGGTTTCATCATTTCTATCATGCCATAATCTTGCATGATTTATAAGTGTATAAAGAATTAACCAGTCGGAGAGTGTGGATATATTTACAAAAAGACCCCATGAAAATTCACTAGCTAGTAAGAGAAGTGACTGTGGAGATTTACTGGCCCGACTGGATTTTACTAGCGACGGGCCAGCGGACCAGTGGCTATTTCGCACAGTGGTCAAGTATACACCGTGAAACCATCCAAACATCCTTGTTTATTTTCTTGCATTCCGAACTTCCGAGTTGCTTCAGGAAATATCGGGATGTGGCAGTGAAGTCACTGGTAAGTGTTTCCGATACTATTAACACCTACTGAGGTTGTGAATCCTACTTGTATCACTCAAAGGAATTACCACTGATTCTATCATTATACCATAATTATAATATACCATGATATACACACTATGGTAATATCGAAGAATCGCGTTGTTCTTGGCTATTGGTTCTTTGGAGTAGCATATGTTCCAGCTATATGGCGGCGGTCTGTAAATAATCGAATCTGGACCAGACAATCCAGTGAACAACATCGTGAGTATCGATCTACGGAATTGAGATTCGATGACATGTTTCAACCAAGTAAGCGAGACTGACCCCCAAAAACCCGGTAGGCACTCTTACGACAAGCATGGGTTGATGAAAACCAATTCTAACCCGGCTCTTGCCGGTTTCTGGGGGGCCATGTCGTCTAAGGCACCGCAATCTGCTGTGCAGAGTTACGTCACCTTGGGACGTATCAAACCTATTATTGAGGGTTCGAACCCAGGTTTGCTTGATTCTTGATTCATCACCACCATACCTGTGTTCGTGGGGTTCAGGAAAATGGCAAAACACTTGATTCTTGCACAACTTGGGGCTCCCCTTCCATGTGTGAAACAAGAATACTCGAAACACACCTCACTCACTCCCTATCCTGAAATGAAAAGTGCATGTTTACAAATTCAACAGCTCAGCACAGGTGTTAAATTCGCACTTGGTGACATATACGTCCTATTTTTGCTCCAAGGATATATTTAGGCGACAAATCCTATTAGTGCATCGCAAAGTACGACCGCTTTGGTGTATAGGAAGCTAACCAAAACTTAAATCTCGTTAATCCACCAAGAGGATTTGAAGCTTCTTTCATTCACTTTTTATCCACGTCGAGAAAAACGAATTGATGAATCTAACATTCAATACGTGTGTGAATTATTATCAATTATGTTTCATTCGATTCACTTTCGTGATAGGAATTGTTTATATTTCACATTTTTGGTATTACCAATTTTCACCTAACACGTAATCAGCGAATGATGGTAGATGTAAGCCTGTAGGTTTCTCTTTTCAGGTAGAGGAAGTTTGGTTTCCAGGATGTGGAAACGTTTGAGTGAGGGAGTGAGGTTGGTTTCAAGCCGCTTTTAGCAATGTTCAAGCAATATCACGGCGAAGGACACCAGAAATGGGCTTCACATATTGCACCTATGTGGGGAATCGAACCCGGGTCTTCGGCGTGACGAGCCAACGCTTTAACCACTAAGGTCACCCACCGCCCCTGGAAACGTTTGATGTCATTACAACCAATTTACAACAATTTTTATGTTAATTTTCTTAAAATAATATTTGAAGGAGTAAGCTTGTCATAAAACTGTACTGTACATATTGTTATTTATCTGGGCGGTAGAAAAAGCTATAAACATTTATTTGACATAAAACACAATATGCTGACATCGAAAAAGTTAACTGTTGATAATACATCTGAATGGCGATCTATATATTTCCGCGCTCCTGAATATTATAAACTTTGACTGCAGAAAGTTTAAGCTATGCTGTAAGCGGTAACATTTTATTCAGCGGTGGAAATGTATGAACCTTGAGCGAGTACAGAGTGTTTAAAGGACAACAACCTCGCAACACAATTTGATATCACATTAATAATCAACAAACGAAATTGGCACCGATAGATTTCCGAATACGTTTCCCTTTGCACCGTATGGCCCAGCTATTTCACCCCCTAAAGTGATAATAGTATGTGAAAGAAATGAAAACCAACTTGTAACATTCATTCCTGGGCGCATCTCGCCATCAAGCACGTTATGTTCGTGCAGATCACCTTTCATAACTAGGTCAAGGGTCAATCTCCCGCTTCGATACGAGTTTCCGTACAACTCTAACACTACCACTAATAGATAACATTTTGCTTTCTAATAGTCAATTTCACAGGGAATATGACCCCGATGTGTTAATATCATTGACCTTTGCTTATGCACTTTTTTCAGTGTTAATTCAAAGCTATTTTCCTTGCAACCCTATCGGGTATAATGACAATACTAACGACCGACTTGCCGTGTACAAGAACGTGAATGTCAAAGTCGTACCCAGTAACATTCTTCTGTCAACATTGGCGACTCGCCGCCGCGAATTCAGAATTTAATTGCGCCATTTAGTCTTGTTTGTTTTCAAATTGATTTCAGTCGCAATCCGCAACAATTTATTTCAGCAGATAGATATATTTTCCTGGCAATTGTCCCTCGACTGTGTGTTAAAAACACCGCTCGCATCCGTTACTGACTGAAAATAGCAACACGACAATCAGCCGCCATTGTGGACGTATTTCGTGTGTATTATTCGGCACCATTGAGGTGAGCGGTGATGCAGATTTAGAAAGTCAAATCCATCATGTACTTCCTGCGTCAGCAGTTGTTGTGGCAAGCACCATGTCTCACAAATACCACACAACCATTTTGGCCGTGTGGGGAACCCGATAACGATCCATCAGAATGCTGCGACTGTGGATATACAGGCAACATAGTTCAAGTACGGCTGTTGATATACTGGCAATATAGTTCAAGTACGGCTGTGGATATACTGACAATATAGTTCATGTACGGCTGTAGATATACTGACAACATAGTTCATGTACGGCTGTGAATATACAGGCAACATAGTTCCTGTAGGACTGTTGATATACTTGCAACATAGTTGAAGTACGACTGTTGATATGCTGGCAACACTGTTGATATACTGACAGCATAGTTCAAGTACGGCTGTTGATATACTGGCAACATAGTTCAAGTACGACTGTGGATATACTGACAACATAGTTCAAGTACGGCTGTTGATATACTGGCAACATAGTTCAAGTACGGCTGTTGATATACAGGCAACATAGTTCATGTAGGACTGTTGATATACTGGCAACATAGTTCAAGTAGGCACTACTGTTGTTATAATTGATATACTGGCAACAACAAGTACGGTTGAAGTACGACTGTTGATATGCTGGCAACATAGTTCATGTAGGACTGTTGATATACTGACAACATAGTTCAAGTACGGCTGTTGATATACAGGCAACATAGTTCAAGTACGACTGTTGATATACTGACAACATAGTTCAAGTACGGCTGTTGATATACTGGCAACATAGTTCAAGTACGGCTGTTGATATACAGGCAACATAGTTCAAGTACGGCTGTTGATATACTGGCAACATAGTTCAACTACAGCTGTTGATATACAGGCAACATAGTTCAAGTACGGCTGTGGTTATACAGGCAACACAGTTCAGTACGGCTGTTGATATACAGGCAACATAGTTCATGTACGGCTGTTGATATACAGGCAACATAGTTCATGTACGATATACTGTTCATGTACGACTGATATACTGGCAACATAGTATATATACTGGCAACATAGTTCATGTTGTTGATATACATAGTTCACGGCTGTTGATATACTGGCAACATAGTTCAAGTACGGCATCGCATTATACTGGCACAACATAGTTCAAGTACGACTGTTGATATACAGGCAACATAGTTCAACTACGGCTGTGGTTATACAAACATAGTTCAAGTACGACTGTTGATATACTGGCAACATAGTTCAAACATAGTTCACGGCTGTTGATATACTGGCAACATAGTTCAACTACAGGCTGTTGATATACAGGCAACATAGTTCATGTACGGCTGTTGATATACAGGCAACATAGTTCATGTACGACTGTTGATATACAGGCAACATAGTTCAAGTACGACTGTTGATATACTGGCAACATAGTTCATGTACGGCTGTTGATATACAGGCAACATAGTTCAAGTACGACTGTTGATATACTGGCAACATAGTTCATGTACGGCTGTTGATATACAGGCAACATAGTTCATGTACGACTGTTGATATACTGGCAACATAGTTCATGTACGGCTGTTGATATACTGGCAACACAGTTCATGTACGGCTGTTGATATACTCTGTTGATATACTGGCAGTTCATGTACGGCTGTTGATATACTGGCAACATAGTTCATGTACGGCTGTTGATATACTGGCAACACAGTTGTGGTTATACATGCAACACAGTTCATGTACGACTGTTGATATACTGACAGCATTGTTCATGTACGACTGTTGATATACTGGCCACATAGTTCATGTACGGCTGTGGTTATACTGGCAACACAGTTCATGTACGACTGTTGATATACTGGCAACACAGTTCATGTACGGCTGTGGTTATACAGGCAACATAGTTCATGTAGGACTGTTGATATACTGACAACATTGTTCATGTACGACTGTTGATATACTGCAAACATAGTTCAAGTGCGGCTGTTGATATACAGGCAACATAGTGCGAGATGAGGCTGTGGTTATAATGACAGCATTGTTCAAGTACGACTGTTGATATACTAACAACATAGTTCAAGTACGGCTGTTGATATACTAGTAACATCACCCATGCCAACTGGTGTTTTACTGGTAACAAAGTTCAATCTACGGTTGATGGACTGACTGACTGACTGACTGAATTTGGTTTTACGCCGCTTTTAGCAATATTCCAGCAACATCACGGCAGGGGACACCAGAAATGGGCTTCACAAATTGTACCCATGTGGGGATTCGAACCCGGGTCTTCGGAGTGACGAGCCAACGCTTTAACCACTGGGCTACCCCACCGCCCCTACGGTTGATGGAACACTGTCTAAATCGTTCCAGCTACATCTGTTCATATACACCCATCATAGCTTATTCTTCGACTGTCATTAGAATAGCAACATAGTTCATGCCATAGCTACGGATATAACGAACTCAAGGGGACTACTGACATTGTTCGTTATAACCGTAGTTCGTTACACGAATTTGATTAATATAAACATCAAGTGGACTGGACCAACACATGAATTCGCTATATCCACCAGTTCGTTATATGGGTATTTTACTCTATATTTTAATGAATCCCGTCGACATATTCGTAAATCTGCTGATGTGGCAATTATCTTGATTTCCAAGAACTGGTAGCATCTCACAACGAATTATTTCTATGCACGGACAAAGTATGAAAAATGTGAAAATATTCGTTTCATTTTCGGAGATGAAAAACAATTTCTTGTAAATTTCTACAATTATGTCATTATTTCGTCCACATGGAAATATGAGTCAATCTAATGTCACTCAATCCTTGTACCCAACTATCTTAAGACACGAGACTCTCCTATGTGAAAAACTGTAAGCTGGAAGACGTAATTGTGTCTCAGTGCCAAAAACAAGATGTGCCCTAATTTAAAGTAACTTTTTAAACGTACGTAAATAGGCTTAAATTATAGGTGATAAAAAATAATTTAATGATTTTTGTCGTCTCGAGTAAATTATTGTATTGAAATTAGAGGAAGTTCAGTGCCAGCTTCCGTCTTTATTAGCCGACACGAAAAATTGATAACGAAATCCAACCGGGAACTCTGCGAAATCTTTGCAAATGACACTCTGGGTCAGCGAGAGACTTACAGATTTCGAGTCTCGTGCTGCGAGAAGGAACGCGATTTGCGCACGAAGTCTTGCAGAGTAGCACGCGCGCAACGGTCGCTACCGGTCCCCTCCCGCGAGATACTGAGAGCCTCTCCTCATCTCGCGAGTCCCCTACCACTTCTTTTATTACTTCTCATTTTCGTCAAGAAATTTCTGATTTGGTACCAGAACTACTCGGTGCCGGACTCTTGGAGAGTGGAAGCAGCAGAGGGATCCTGCTAGGAGATCTTGCCTGGGGGGAAATCATGAAGGTGTTTAGGACTCCATGGGTTCGTGATTGCGAGGGAACCACACGAAAACTATCAAACCGACTTGGATTCGCAGAGTGTTGTTTTAACCTGATACTCTGTTACTTTTCGGGTGGCATGGTGGGTGCCACGCCCTTCACGTGCGCACAGCACGTGTGTACGCAGTTTCAACGCTACCCTGGTGATTTTAGACTGGGTGTAGAGGTCAAATAGCACCGATAAAGAGAATAACTGAGCACTTTGGGTCGAAATAATTAATGACATTTGACCCTTTAATGACACTGTGGCCGTATTTTCTTAATTATATTTTGGACGTGACTTTGAGTACAAGTGTACACGCTTCGGTAAGGATTGTTCTCTTTACTCCAATAATTGGTCGGCATTTAGAAGTTTTGAGGATAGGAAGACTTGGTACTTTTTTGAATTTCAACTTTTTAAATGATTGTCACTACGTTCCGAGACTGAATCTGATAATGAAGTAGTTATCCACAGTTTCAGTGAAACAAATAAAAGATAATAATGTCAATTATCATCCCCGTCTTTATATGTAATCAAGTTTCACACCTTCTTGAGAAAATCGTGAAAACTTGTTTTACCGCCAAAATGTCTTCCCATTGTCTGAGAATATGAAAATGGCGAACATTGAATCTCAAAATTGTTTAATACCCGAAACTAAAAATAATAATTACTATACATTTCAATGACCATTGTTAGTCGGTAAGTATTAAAGTCTTTTTTAATTTTCCATGGTCCGTCTATTATATCATCTTACCAACATAAATCACAAAATTTACTTCGACATTGAGATAGCTCTTCGTACGTGGAAACCTGGCCTGTCTCACAGTCCCATGAACCGCATTATTTTTTCTTTCGTCCAGCACTTTCTGCTATGCTAAAGCGCTAAATAAAGCAAGTCTAGATTTCCTCAGGTTCAGGTAAATCGCCCAAGTCACTTGGGCTCCTTTTCAATTTAAATGAATTGATTTCTTTCTATCAACATTCTATGTATTCAGGGACTAGACATTAGTCTAGAGGAAACTTGTCTTTGTATATATTTGGACACCAACGGCCTATATTGGAAATATAACTGTCAGTCTGATATTTCTTAAAATCAACTTCATTCGTGTTTAAAAAAGACCTAAATGAGTATCGGTGTCGTAAAAGATACAGACAGACAATATTGATGGAGCAATAAACTAAATACCCCACTATTCTTTTACAAACATATTGCTATTGTCAAACTCTGTAATTTGTTTTAAATAAACAATCCCCAAAACATCAAACAAGAACGTATGTTTTCAAGTGTTGTCCCCACCCTAGAATCATTGAGCAATAAAAAACTACTTTAAAACGACAATTACAACATATCAAAGACGACCGAACAAATGTTTTGACAATCTCAAAAACTATTACCACTAACACCTCGCCCCTTTGAAGTAGGTCGGATCATCGTAAATCGATTCCTAATAACCTAAAATCTATCATTTACTGACCCTAACATTACCCTTCAATGACCAGTGATCTTTGACCCCCTGTCCAGGCCCGTGCCCCTGAAACCCATCCGTGCGTTATCACAGCGAGCGTGGGCCAGGATCGTCATCCCTGGGGGTCTTCCATAAGCATTGAACTGTCAGGGGAGCTCGTTTGAATTTGACCCCAGGGATGTGTGGACTAAATACTCATTCAGTTTAGGCGGGAGACAATCTTGTTATATCGTTAATGATTTCTAAGGGCAGTGTTGTAGTATTTCTAGTAATGTTTTTTGAATGTCCCGTGGGCTCTACTTTTACACGTGCCCCTGTGTAGCTTTGGGGTAACATACACCTATGTTGTGTTTAAGCGATCAATGGTGTGAAGTTTCATGTATGAGATAAACAACACCGTTGATGTGGGGTCGGTCCAGCGTTCACCACAATTACCGATATAGCTAACAAGGTTCTTTATTTCGATTGTAAAGGGATACAAACCGTAACCTGTCTTCTTTGGCGTTTCAACGCATGTATATCAAAGGGAATATATTTCAAATTGATAATCGAATTATATGAATATAAATATTATATTGCAGATTGACTATGGATTAGAATAATAATTTACTTAACGGAAGATTGTTAGATGAGTACTTGTTTAAACACATTCGTTCTTAAATCAATTTAATGATGTTGAACGGATAGGTTTTAATTCTTCTTAACGCATTACACAACCAGTAATGACAAAGGTAAAGACTATCAACATACAACATTTAACAGTGATCAAGTTACCTGGCACAGAATAATGACATCTCTATTGTGACGTTGTCGGGCGCGTTATGAACTTACAAAGATGTGAATCTTACGATTCGATCTGCTTGAGATATATTTCAAAGCCGATACATTATGTGGCATAAGCTTTTTTATTGATATCGATTTATATAGCTTTGTTGTCGAATCACGGTGAAGTGCACACAGTTTACTACGGTTATAATGAACTCAAAGGGACCACAGCTTTTAGTTTGTTATACCCGTAGCATTTCGACTAAAATATACTGCCAAGTGGTCATAAACAAACAGAAACAAAACCGGTCGTTATATCCGTCAGTTCGTATTAAGCGTAGTTTGTTATAAACGTAGTTTTCTGTTCATTGAAGACTGAACATTTTCAAATGTACATCAAATGTACGCTGTATATCCTTTGCTGAATTTGTACGTTTTTGACAAGGAATAATCAGCTCCACTATAAATATATATCAAAAGAGGTATATGTCTGTCTAAATAGCGGTTATTTGTCTTTTTACCTTCGCTTTTAATTTTGTATTAACAATATACTAATAGAGTTCAAAGAAAATGCAGCCACTGCTCGTTATGAATTACAAATACGTTCTTTCAAAACCACACACAAACCTAAATAGTTTTTTTTCTCTTATAAAAATCAGGGTGGATATTTTCAAGCCCGGCTGAACGAAATAATCGCATAGTTTTCACTCGGCTTCAAAGAAACACAAACATTTTTTCTGTCCTTACAATTCGATCAGTAGCCAGAATAAACGATGCCTGTAACACTGAGTTAAAGTCCCTCAGTCCCCTTCAGCTTAATCAAGAACAATGCCATTAATAAGCTTTGTCGCGGGTAACTATTCTTCATGCTCACCCGCGTGAAATACAGTGGGAGTTAAGGCATTGTAAACCTTTCTATAACCTTCGCTCGCTGCCGAATAAGGAACATGAAATGCATTGTCGTTTTTCCAATTAGGAAGAAGGGACAACAATGCCCCTCGCCGTTCCCGACAGACGGGTGAGGAGGGACAAGATGGGGGACAAAGGTGGTAGTACAGAGAGTTATCTGCCCTTGGTAGTTTTGGCGGGGCTGTCAAAAACTCACTCAGGGACTTGTGTTTACTGTCCCCTGTAATGTGTAATTTGTGGAGTAAATATGTTTCTGTGACTATAATCTGCTTACCTGTTAGGTCTATAGTTTGACCTTAATGAGGTTGTGTTGTGTACTCGAATCAAAATGTTCCGACATTTTTGGTTGATTTTCAAAATATATTTGGATGAGCAGAGAGCTACGTTAATTTTCTACATACATATCGGCAAACCTCCTAATAATACCGCACAGTAGTAATCGTTTGCGAAGACCCCATATGGGGTACAATGTGTGAAGCCCATTTCTGGTGTCCCCCGCGGTGATGTTGCTGGAATATTGCTGAAAGCGGCGTAAAACCATAATCACTGACCAACTTAAAAGAGCAATCTGATAATGATGAAATATTCAAGAGATACTATATTTGATTCAACAACAGTTCAACACATTTTAAATCAAAACTAATAATAACAACAATATTTATAGGATACATAAATGAAACATTGTCAAATAGAACCGTTTACCTAAAACCTATTGTTATAAGTTCTTTTGAGCTTGTTGACCAATCCAGTTCATGAAAATTTTGTCGTTGCTTTTTCATGAAATAAATATGTTTAAACCACAACCTATTGTATCAATCCAAGTAAAGCTAAATTCAAATTCCACATGTCATCATTAGATTGTAAACTTATCAATACATTAGCTAGCTTTATCTATCACATGCAGTGTATGTAAGATGTGAAAATTATCAATTTGTACTGCACACACCATGTTTTGCCATGTACAATGTAACCCATGTAGTTATGGACCACCCTACATTTCTGTGATAAAGAGTTGAAAAACATTATAATAATAACAATATTATATATAAATAGAACAAATTATGTCCATGTTGATAGGAGAACAGGTTATGGTCACTACTCGCGGTCATTATATCTTGCTTGACCACGGGTCAAGTGGTTACTTGGCGCAATCAGTCCACCATTAAATAACAAACGATCTATGTTTATTTTCATGAAGGGTTGTATCGCATTTACTTCACTCAACAGCCATATTAACACCGCGTTTCCTAAACAAATCAACCTTAATCCATTTATCAGCAAGAAATATACGTAACGGAGATTTAGAGAACCGTGTTATACAAATATTGGTCAATCAGCTGAAGTAGCGCATTCAGCATTGTTTAAATACCCGCTTAAACAGAAGTTAAAGCTTCTACAGGTATGTAAACCAACACTAGGCGTTATTGACGCTCCAGTCTACCAGGCCCGCTATCCATCTGGTCAGTAGTGGTCAGCGAGAACCCATGTGGTCACCAGACACACAATATGTTGGCTAAGACACTTAACACCTCCATTTGACCATCAGCCCAGCCCGTGGGGGTCGGGAATTCCCCAGGGGGCATCTGGGTTGTGTAGTTAACGTTTAAAATATGACCTTCCCTGTGTCGCCGTGGATAGAAAGAAGTAGAGTTGAAGCTGGTTGTGATTTTATTGTCATTTAAACCTGAAGATTGATGTACTGGCGGGTGACATTTATCAAAATAAACTCTTAACGACGTGAGAGGTTTACGTCGAACATATGTTGCAATCACAGTAGGCGCACAAACGTCACAAAAGTAATCACTTAATAAACTCACGGTTTGAACAGAGAGTATACGAACTGAAATTGATGAAGATTAATGACGATTTACGTACAAGTAGGTATCATTTGACCCACAAAACTCAAACGAAGAGAAAATCAATCGATTTTGTATTGACTCATATTGAATTTCGTTAAATGTGATTGAATGTAACATGCATAAAACATAACAAACATTGATTTTGTATATATATGTTATATTGATCTGTTATATAAATACATCATGGACTCATTTCATAGCATGAACGATGTTTCGTTATTGACGACATTTTGTCATCTGATCAATATTTCGGAAACGGTAGAGTCCGAATAAACGAGGTTTCGAAGTAGATTTCACGACGAGCTTTGAAAAGGTAAGCCTTTAACTAAAACTCTACATTTATCATTATTAATTATTGTTTTATTTGACCTTCATTTATATCATGTGTACTGATTTAGGCTCGTGAAGTAAATAATCGGCAAACTCTATGTCAACATGTCCTGGATAAATTTGTACACCTCTTGACTCAACCTGTAATAACATATTTCAACGCTACATGCTGGTTCCGATATATACCGTTTTTGAACTTAATTCATGTAAAAACAAAAAAAATTATCGACATATGGTTTTACCCTTGAAGATCTGGATTAGAATTGGTTTTCAGTAACCCATGCTTGTCGAAAGATGTGACTAACGGGATCGGGTGGTCAGGCTCGCTGACTTGGTTGACACATGTCATCGCATCGCAATTACGTAGATCGATGCTCATGCTGTTGATCACTGGGTTTTCTGGCCCAGACTCGATTATTTACAAACCGACATCATATAGCTGGAATATTGCTGAGCGCGGCATTAAACAACAACCAACATATGGTTTTACTACGACCTGCTACGACCTGTGGAGGAAGTCTGTCAATATGGCGTTATCTTGACGTATCCTGGCAGCTCTGAGGTCAAATGGCACCACCCTGCAAACAGAGAGCTGTAAATTTGAGCAGATGTTTACAACCCTCAAGTATTATTAAGTTTGAATTGCCTTACCTGTAATCTGTTTATTCAATACAGACACAAACTCATACTTTCGAAGCTATATATGTGTTGTGCGATGCCTTATATTGCCAATTAATAAAGTATGTAACATACTTACCTAAAGTCCTTAGTTTGCTTTCAATCCTTCGACACACACAAACCAATCTGACCCATAACCTTTACAACCCTTCAAACACTAATGTTATTCTTGAGATGACCCTTTCATCTTTTGTGTGGGATGTGGGGTGGGTAGATATGAGGTGTGTGAACTGAGGGTGGATTTACTGGACCCAATAAAAAATCTCTCCAGATAAAAATGTTCAAAATAGTTATGCCATATTGGGGAAAAGTTTAAAAATCCATTTTATGAAATTATTGGGATAGTAAATTCTGCAGCTGAAATGCATTTGATTATATACAAAATATGGATTTGTTAAACCGGAAAGAAATCTTAAAGTCGATTTAAGGAAGGTCGCCTTGTCTTCCCACAGTGAATCTTCATATTGTTGCACTAATCTCCTTCATATCTCAACTAGTCCCTATATTTGTGACAACAATCAAATTAACGTCTCCCCTGGCCCGCTATCTAGCAATGTCCCCCGTCTGACAGCTCCACGTCCACTAGTTTACTCATGGTGACGGTGGACAGATAATACCGGAAGTCACCTTGCTGGCTTATCGGGTATCGCTGGTTATCGGTCCTTGGATCCGGAATGCACGGGAATTTAGTGAAGTGAAATAGGGGATATTTGTTATCAGTCTTGAGCTGTATGTAAAATAAATCAAATTTTCAAATGATGATTTTGTCGGGGATTGTTTCGCATTTTAGAATTTATTCTCAACATGTGTTGTGATGTGGGAATGTTTATAATGTAATCAGAAAAGGTATTGTGTTATTTATTTATTTTTATTTTTAAGAACGGTGTTAGTGTAGAGTGAGTGAGTGGGTTAAAACATTCTTAGCAATCACGAAGGGACATTCGAAATGGATTCGAGCCCGCGTCGCCTGCGGGTAGAGCCAATGTTAAACCGCTATATTAGCCTACCGACCTTATCGGGTTTTTTTCTCGGAATTAATAGTTTAATGAGTCAATGCACATTTAAATATCGGACTCATTGTTTGTACATAGAGGAAAATCGTGTGTTGCGTCCGCCGAATATAACCATGTAAGCTTGATGACGGTGAATGACATTAGCTGCGTCCAAGAGCTGTGCCAACCACCCGTCACTTGTCGATTTCAGATTCGACTTAATGGAACCAACATAATCAAAACTCTCAAACCAATTCGCAATAATAACAACAACAACAATTGACGTCAAATTAGGATATACTCCCTAGATCCCTGCCAACGACTAATGAACTATACCTCCAAGTTATCAACGTCCTACAAGCCATCAAAGACAAACTCGCTTCTGTGTAGTTTGCAAACAATGACATTTGAGTAACATATCTCGTGTTGTGACACTGCCATTACCCTACTGCGAGGCTCGTGACCAATAAAATGTCAATAAACCCGCTTAGATCGGCGTGATTTGTGTCAAAGCGTGATTGCTAGTTCATTACAGAGGCGAGATGTTTTCGTAACAGATTGTGCGTCAAACATGCACGGCAGTTAAACCGTTGATTTAAGCGTCTTGATTATGCCACAATTGCCTTCTAAACAACCAACTCATCGATTGAATTTCTTATCAATTTGCTAGCGACAATTCCAATCAGGATGACGTTTTTATGGCGTAATTTAGTAAGGGATTTCAAGAATGTTATCATTTCAAAACAATATTTAAAATTTTGTATTTTATTCATTATTAAATGCAAATAGAAATGTCGAGAAACGTTCGAAACATGAACTGCTGGACCGAAATTACGAACAGTATTTAAACGTTATAACACTGAAAATAGCTGCCGAGTCACAGCAAACTAAGATCCAAAGCATCATTGTGATGGCCTAATATGTTCAAGCTAAAAAAATGTTTATCTAGCACCAGAGTAAAAAATGTGAAAAACATGTCTAAATTCATCAACATCATCTTTAGACTAGTTGCAGCTGCATGAGAATCATGTTAACTTACTTTGTCATATTTCATTGAAAATTTCACTATATATATGTATTTACCTTATATTGCTGTCATCTTGATTGATTATATTATCATATGCTAATTTATATTGTACTTTTCTCATGTACCACCGTTGGTGGGTTCTTTTGAGAATAAACTGTCTGTCTGTCTGATACAGCTAACAAGCACATCACCGTTTAGTAACCATTGTACAACCTCGTATGTGTCAGTTCTTTTGCCCGCATTTGAACTACATGTTATTAGTTCCAGTTCGTCTTCATTAGAAAGGGGCAGATTGTATAGTGCCTGAACTGCAATGCAACTTTCTTATTACTTGCAACAACGTTTCAGGATAGTCCGCTGCACAGACACTGAAACAAATACACCCAATATAGTCCAAGTAAGTCTAGGATATGTGGCAAGTCTAGATTACCACAGTTTCTGAAAGTGAAGAATGTCTCTGGGCTCGTTTTGATATATTTTATTAATATTATTTAGGAATCGTTTTTTCTGTAAGATACTGTATGCTCATTTCAAGGATTAGATGTTAGTCTACGTGTCAGGTCTACCTCTTGTATATTTCGTTCGGTAATTTATCTAACCTGACAACAATATTTAATTAATAAAGAATTGATAGCAGAAACCTCTGACAATCTATTCATGATCCTGTCTACGTAGTGAACATTTGAATATGCATTGTCTACAGACATGCCAAACAGAAATACCGTAAATATTAGCCGCCATATAGCTGGAATATTGCTGAGTGCGGCGTAGAAGTAAACTCACTCACTCACCCGTAAATATTAACAAAATACTTTCTTGTGTTTCGTCTCTTTACATGAATTAATTTTATTTCGGTGTTTGGGAGGAAATTTTCAATTTATGTCAAAATGTTGATAACATCGCAAAGGTGGAACACGAAGTATATATAAAAGCGACAAAACCCTTTCCACATTCATCAAAAATCTGCCAAAAGCAGAGTCGATTGTACAATTATGATTACATCATAAGCAGATATTTGTTCCAGCAGTATATATATTACAGCTTATGGTGCTGTTTTTAAACAATGGTATGTGAATTAAATAAAATGTATATTGCTTGTTTTCAGAGATATTTGCTAACAACCAATTGCCAGTGGCAATATATGTGTTCAGACTCACACTTCTTGATATTAAATGTCACTTATCGTTCTGCCATCCACGAAGCTGGTGTCATAATCTCATTTGCTGTTTGTGTCGTTTTGTTGCATTGTTTGTTTAGGCGGAGTGTTCAACCTTGTCAAAACACGAGATTGTGAGCCGTGATCTCATCAACACCCGTGTCGATTGCATTGAGTGACACCGTCAATCGGAATTAACGACAGTTCTAGATGCAGTATCTGTATTATTGTAAACTACGACATCTCTTGAAGTTGTTTAATAATACATACTAGGTGGGTTAGTTTGACTGACTAAACACTTCCAAGTATTACAATAACACTCTGACATATATTCTACAGTTCCAAGTTTCAATTTCAAACACGTCGCCAATTGAACGAAGTTGTCAGTTCATTAGCACGACCTTCGTAAGCAATGTACACAAAGACAAAGGTGTTCATTTCATGTGTCAAAACGTGACAAGTCAAGTGAACATTTTACTCCGACAATAAAGACGTTCAATAAAGAGGAACTCCAGCAGTTATAAAAATACTAGCCGATACAATTTAATAAATATAGAAATATGTCGTTAGCGGTTTTTAGATAATTTATGTATTTTAAACCAGTTTCGATTCTAAAACTTCTGTGACGTCATACGGTGTTTCGAGATGATTGCTGTTTATTTGACTGTCAATTAGAAGGGATTACATGAGTATCCTTGATATGTCTATATCAGCCGTCAATCAACTGTCACAACAACCAACTCACTGTCAAAACAATCACATAATCAGACGCATGTCACAGCTAGTAATCTATTGTCAAAACAAACATCGGGAAGATCTAACAGAGGCAAGTTAGCCGCGCGCGAATATACAAATCAGGCAATTTGAGCGAAATTATGTCACTTCTGAATTCGATTGATGCAGTTCAATTACTATGACGTGTTGTTTTTGGCTGAAAGGTCAACCGTGTCACATGATATTTCATCAACTGACCCAGTAGACGATTAACTGTCAAATCGATTTATGAACTTTCAAAAAATCACAGCTGTCCACAAAATATTTTTTCATGTACATGAATAAAATATACATCACATACATATAACAAATATCAGTGACGATGATGTTGACTTTGACATTGAGGTTGACGATGATGACGACAAAGTGTCCAGTTATTTTTGTTGCTTTGCTGTTTTTTAATGATGGATAACATATTTGTTCAGATTTTTAATTTTCTTTGCATGTATAGAAAAACGTTTTATCGAATTCATGTGGATTAACCTGAAAGCTTAAAGTATGGTATTATGAGCCGAGGGACACATATCCATTTTGTTAATGGGCATAATTGAAATGTCATGCAAAACAAACAATATTATGTTTCTCAACGATATTTTAGCTAATTAACTTGAGAGGCGTCCGCATATTATTATTTCACTAACTCCCTTTTTTTCTTTTAAGAAAATTCTAAATGATGTTTGCGGACATTTCGAATTATTCGAAATAAAATATGAACACAAGTTTTCTTGAAGATGAACACGCTTCGTTGCAGCACATCCCCTTCGCTCGCTCTCTCTCTCTTCTCTCTTTTCCGTCTCTCTCTCTTCTCTCTCTCTTTTCCCTGTCTCTCTATTCTCTCTCTCTTTTCCGTCTCTCTCTCTCTTTATCCGTCTTTCCCTCTCTCTATTCTCCCTCTTTTCCGTCTCTCTCTCTTTCCGTCTCTCTCTCTCTCTCTCTCTCTCTCTCTCTCTCTCTCTCTCTCTCTCTCTCTCTATCCCTCTTTTCCCTCTCTCTATTCTCTCTCTCTATTCTCTCTCTTTTCTCTCACTCCATTCTCCCTCCTATTATCACTGGCATCTCCTTACTTTCCATTTCTTTTTTGTCGCATATATTTTGTATACATTTATCATTGTTGTAGAAGGGCTTTGAGCTAAGGCGATAGCGACCCAAGTCTCCAACAGAATGCACTGCATAATCCACAGACCGATACTACAACCCATATAAACAGGGCAGTGGTCTGCTTTAATTTCTCATACTTTTCGCTTAATATTAGCATACATTATTTTTCATATTCATCATTTTTACTAATAACGTCACACACTGCCATTAGAGAGGACAGTGTCACGTGACGTTATTCAAATTATCAATCACTAAAGCATAACAGACGTGAGACGTATGACATCTCGTAAGATCAAAAGGTCCAGCTGGAATATGACGTCATAGAAATCGATGACACTGTGACCCGGATGTCTTCGTGTTCAGTGGTGCGTGACGCATGCGCAGTGTCGAGGGAGAGAAACGGTTGCCATGTGTATTTCTGTCAGTGCAACTCAGGAAAATCATTAAATACTTTAACTTAACACTGTTACACGTACTTTGATTTCGAACTTTTCAAACAAAGGAAAACAATAACCGGAATACCGGAAACGAAATATGAACATTAGGTTTTTCATGAAACACATTGACATATTTCTTCATGACACGGGTAATTTGCAAGTTTCAATGATTAAAGAAAATGCGAGATTACCAAAATTAATGAAGTAATAAAAAATAATACAGAAAATATAGCGTACTTTTCGCTCGTCATACAAAACACGAACACAGAGAAGCATAACTCTACATTATTGTATTTCATCGTGTTGACACATCATAAAAAATAGACATCCCTGTTTTGAGACAACCCCCGGGGAAAACAGACATGAAATTGATGAGTGAAATTGGCAAGTTCACGTATGGCTATACCTGTGAGCGGCATGATATCGACAAGCAGCACATGTGAAATACGACACGCCAAAGAAATGGCATCAGACAATTGAACACTATCCAATTTCAGATACTGAACAATCAAATTTCAGTATTGTGTAAGCGTCAATGTTGATATTTGGTCTGTTTTGTCCGCACAACGGGAGATTGTACTTTAATTTTGTAATGAAATATTTTTGACATATATACATCCGTAATTATCACTCCCCGTGAACTTTGATTTCTATCAGTTAATTAATTTAATCTTAATATTGTGTGGATGACACTACCATCGCATCAGAATATAACGGAAAATATACTCTCTCAAGTATAATCCGACATAAAATCGATAAAAAGCCTTGTTAATAAAATTCTATACCCTTTTTCTAACGAAAGCGCAGTAGACACCAACAAGAAAAAGCAAACTGCAACTAAGAATGACAAATCTTGTTTTGTGTTCCTAGCCAATAGTATAAACGTAATGACACTTCAAGCAATTTGACAGAAACATTTCGTAAACAATTATATCTAAAAAATATACTCACGCCATTTGAAACTTTTACTCTAAACGAAATGTTATCTATTCTTTGTTCAAAATAACACTTGAAAACTTGTATTATACAAAGAGAACTGGCGTATTGGTTTCTATTGTCAGCGACTCTCTGTTAAAATGTGCCTATTTCGCTCTTTGTCGTTCCTCATTTGGGAACGGATATTCCGATGGAACAAATCTGTCTGTTCCGTATATCAGATTTCAACTGTGACATTCTATGTCCTGGCGGAGGCAGTCAAGGGATCTGGGAATTCTTTATTGCACGACAAACGGAGACCGTTCAAAACAAGAGATTAATTAATAAAAGTCATTTCCAAATTGTTCCCGGAACCTTGTTTTGTCAACGTGTAACAGGACTTCTGATGCAATGTTTGGGAATCTGGAAACACCTCGACTGAAACACTCGAATGAGATGAAGTGTGTCCCACGAGCATTTAACTTGGCGGTGAGACACCTCTATAGAATTGCCGTGGCACCGAGTGAAACTGAATATTTCCCTCGTCTGGTGAAAATTGCTTGTGATATTAAACAAACAAACGAAAATTAATTTTGTAAAAAGTTTGTTTTGAAGTGATTCGTAATGGTTTGTTATATCATCAACTCTGGAACAGGTTTTGTACATATATGTGTCGAAATGATAGACGGTTGTTAGTGAAAAGAATTTCATCGCGACAGCGTCCCATTAATCAAGAATACCTTTCTATTGTTCACGGAAAGAATACCCGACATGTACATTGATTTGAATGCAGCTGTAATTGACATTCTCCATAGTTCAAAATCATCATCTAAGTTCATTCACTGTCTCTTACCTAAAATTCAGAAAAGATATATACTAATCCTATATGTCAAAATGCCATTTAAACTGGTTTAAACTTTTAAAGTCAAATCTCGCTTTTGTCAAGTGCAAAATGAAGCCATTTAAAGAATTTTCCGTGACGATCTTTCTCTCTCGAGATTTTATGTCCATTTGGGTCTTTTGTGTGGAAAAGTAGAATTTGTGTGGCCCCCATTAATGCAAGAAGAGTCGGAGAGTCTTTCCATCTGATTTGATATATGTATGTTGTCTCCTTGGGGGGTGGAGCTGGAAGTGGGTGGGGGACTGGTGTGGAAGAGAAATGAGAATATATTAACCGGTATGGTTGTGTGTGGTGAATATGACAATTATCTTTCTAAAGAATTCAGGGGGGTATGTTTTATAAGAGATTAGTTCAGGAACCGACGTGTTGACGTTATGGAGGCTGCATTGATGTTATGTAGCTGAATGCATGTATATGTGTATATGTCTGTGTGTGGTGATTGTGTGTGTAGTGCTTGCCTCCCTCTCTCCCTCCCTCTCTCTCTCTCTCTCTTCTCTCTCTCTTTCTCTCTCTCCTTCTCTCTCTCTCTCTCTCTCTCTCTCTCTCTCTCTCTCTCTCTCTCTCTCTCTCTCTCTCTCTCTCTCTCTCTCTCTCGCTCTCTCTCTCCTCGCTCTGTTTAGGGCTTATATATAGTTATATATATTGTGTGTGTGGTGCTTGTGTACGGTGCTTTTGCGTGTCTGGTGCTTGTGTTTGTGCGTACATGTTTAGTGCTTACGTGTGCGCTATTGTGCTTTTCGTTGCATGTGTCCACGAGTGTGTGTCACGCCGACTGTGGGTGTAGTGCTTGTGTGTTAGTGTAAGATGCGTCTGTGCGTTTGGCGCTTGCGTTTTTATCCCATAAATGACATTAAAGCTGTTTTATAGTAGTGCCTGTCTGGGAATGCGCGATGCTTGTGGGTGATGCTTGTGTCAGTGTGGGGTGTGTACACATAGTGTGGTGTGTTTGCACGTGTGTGGCATCAGCCCCTTGTTTTGAAGATACAGGACCACAGCGGGAGATACTACGATTAAGGAATTACACGGTTATCCGCACAATGCACCAGGTGCAAAGACTCAAAAACATTGCTGTTATACATTTGACCTACAGTACATAATTCCCTGTACAATACATATTCAGTACTCAATTTCAGCAGGCAAGACTTACTTTTTGTTAATTCAGATTGTTTTTCAACTAAATTCAAAGTCAGAAATCCCAACCATGACATAACACGTCAACATTTTGTACTGTATACGCTTCGCATTTAATGAAGCGTGATGTATCTGACGTATAACAAGCAGTAGATGCATGTTGTTAAAACTTCATCATAATATACAAGTCCCCTTAAACTGCATCGATTTTCAAAATGTCAATTCACAGCAGTAAACAACAGCTGGTATTTACAGAAATAACCCTGATTACTTTTTTACTAACCTGGGCATTGTTTATTATGATACAAATCAAATAGAGGTTGTACGGTGCATTATACATGAACAACGTTATGTCTCTCCTGATCGTGAAAAGTACAATTGTAAATTATCACTTCCGTGTTTACACTTGCAGACACTCGTACCCCCCCAAAACCTAAAGAGGGGTGATGAGGAGTTGTTGTTTTAACAGTGTGTGGTAGTATTGGGATGTGGAAGTTTTGGGATGTGGAAGTTTGGCATATAACCGCAGACACTAATTGTTTAAATTAATCACAATGTACATCTATAAGATAACAGTAAATACGAAACACATGGTAAAGTATGTCTGTTATTAAACACAATCTCAACGTCCGCTTACAACAAGGGATTATGTCGTAACGTCAACATTAAACACAAGTAATTGCACGTGTCTTGGACCAGGCGCGAGTGGAAAATGTAAATTGCAGGGCAATAATTACTTACAGCAAGCTTCGGTGTTCCCGGACCACTCTGCCAATAGCATTAATTGCCTAATTTATGGATTATAAAATACTTAAACCAAGCTATGTGTTTATTCGCAGAATTCATATGATAATAATTAGCCCAGACCAAGCCTTGAAGCTTGTTGGAGAGCTAGTATTGGTGTGATCAACTAAACGTGTCACTTGAAGAACACTGACTCATTATATCAGTGTATTTCTTTGTATGTACAAATATGATATATGTTTAGAAATTTATGGTCTCATAAAATCGTTATCTGTATGATCAGTTGAACTATTCAATGGTTATTGCAATAAATATAGATATACATCATATCTTTGATATCCCGTGAAAGTTATTAAGGTGTATGGTCAAACTCAACCTATTCATATGAAAATGGTGTATGTTTGAAAACGCTGATGAGTCACTCATAGGTAACAAATACAATATTTATCATAACGTTTGTCATTCTGTAGTAAGAATAACTTCAAAGAGTCTTTATTTATTTTAGAACATAGTTTATCTTTAAGTATGGGTTAACTAAGGGTTTTGTCGCTTCTGTTTACAAATATTTCGTTGTAGGATATTTGAATGTTAAATTGATTATATTTTTCAACTTTAAATATGAAAGTACATGCGATACAAACATAACTCTGCACTCAATAACGTGGACTTGTTCACCTTATCAATAGAAAGCGATTAGTTTAAGTGAGAAATCGGATTCTACCATAAGCTTAGGAAATAAGGAAGGGAAAAAAACGTTGGCCTAGATGGAAAAGGATTATCAGTCGTATTATCAGCTTCACGGAAGAAGCGATATAATCCAAGAGACGAAATCTTTCTATCACAGTCTATACAAAAGCAATTTAGTGTATATCTGTAAAGTTGAAATGTGATTGCATGGAACTGTCAAGGAAAATATACCTCTATTCTTCTGTAAATCGTTCTACGTTATTAAATTGCAAAGCGGAAGTATGCATTTTTTAAAACGTCATTTATTGTGCAGAAGCGTGGTAGTAATATTTCATAAAAGCAAGAGACAGAGATGTATTGATTCGAAATGACAGTTCTAATGCATGTGTCAGTTGTATTATTATTATTATTATTATTATTATTATATTATTATGTGTGTGTGTGTGTGTGTTTTGTTGTATGGTTGTTTTGTTTTGATTTGTTTAGGTTTCTTTGGTTTGTTTTGTTATTTATTTATTTTTGTTTTGTTTTGGGGGTTTGTCGGTGGTCTTTTAGTGGGGGGTGGGGTGTTGTTGTTGACATGATTATTAAAATTTCTTAACGTGATACTGCCACGTGTCAAACATTAGCCGAAAGTCCGTTAGCACCATTAGCACATTAGCATGCGTCCCCCCAACAGTGCATACCTTACATATGGAGCCAGCACATATGTCAAAACAATCATGTCACCTTAATTAAACACCAGTCATTTTATAAATACAACTTAAAAAACCGTGTCACTTGCAAATTCATTACCGTTATACCATAGGTGGTCCTCCCCCCTTGACGATCCCTCCCGCCGTGCCCCCTCTCTGGGAATCCCCCTCACCCCCTACCCATACCAAACCAGCTTTCTGTCACTATTTACCCTAACACTGGAGCGAAGCCCTTATCATCTTCTAAATACTCAACCCAACGCTTTTGTCACGGACGGGCCTTCTTAAGAGGGATAGCCGTTTGATAACTCGGTATCTTCTTTTGAAAAATGACCAGAAATCGATCGAAATATCCGATCTAATTCTTACTGCTCAGGACAGCTCGCCCAAGCAAAGGAAAAACATGTAATCTTATCATGAAATCTTCACCGGCAGTTCTCAATGTACAACCCGACCCTATTAATTAATACAAAACGAAAGACGAGTCAACATCCCCGACAGTGCCCTATCTCGTTGTCGTATTATAATTCCCTACTCATTTTGCACTGAGGTGGGAGGTTGGCTTCATTACGGGTTAACAAAATCAAACATTTTTCTTTTCGTGAATCTATTTTCTTTCAGAGGTACACAAACGTTGTTCTAAGTCGTGAAAATAACCCAAACTTTGACACCGGATGAATTTGCTAGTTGGCTGAATTCGTTCCCCGGGGCAAATTCCCCCTCGAAGTTTGTATTGGGGTGGGTTTTTAAACAGGTCGGGTAATTGTCACCTAGTCTGATGTCCTATCGCAAAATGCATTGTTCGTTTGTATGTCGGATCAAGAATTTCTGAAGATTCATCTCAAATCCGCCATGTAAAAACACCCTACCCCCGAGCTAAACTCCAGTCTCGGTTCGGATATTCATCCCCGTTTTAGCGTGTATTTGACGTGTACATTTCAACACATTTCCGCCAGGTTAGTTTGTTTTATATTTCTCCTCCAATGAGCAAATCAGATACATTTCAATCAAGGCTTGTTCATAGCTGTCAATACCATCATCCGGACTGTCATTGTTATCTCGCTGCCGTAGAGCAAGGGGTGCGGGAATCGTCACCTCCACTGTCTTAGGCGTGAAGTTGAACCACTCCGAATCTTCTTCCCACAGTAATGCCATTGTTAGGTACCTGTAAACAAATCTTAGAGATTAGGCGTCGCGAAAGTACCTCAATTTTAACAAGTCCACGTGATGACACGAGGATGATGAGCGATGAAGCGAGACTCGATTGACATGTCAAATGAACGTTACACCACAGGACGGACTAATTACATTTTAAATGTAGGGTAGTACAAGACCAGTAATTAAATATAAGTCGAAAGCTTGAAATTGAATGTTGATCCGGTTTCTCGAGCCAAAAAAACAAAAGAGTTGACAAGAGGAAATAATATTTGTTTATATGAAAATCTGACACGTTGTTTTTATAAACAATTTCGTATTTTGGAAGGAAATCGTGGGAAAGGAGAACGATACATTGCTTTTATTTGCAACACGACCATTATTTGTACTAAAATGTAGCTTTTGTGTCTATTAATGCATTGGTGAAAATGTTGATTTGTGAAATGACGAAAATATGTATCAAACATTATGTTTTCAGGGAAAAGTGATGGCACTGACACATTTCTTGTTCATTGTATATACTATATAGAATGAAGATTCTATTCATTATTATAAATATTACATATCGTATAAATGAGATTTCCACGAAGTGTCGAACAGCGTTCAAATCTAAATGTTTTTAAAAAGTGTTAGCGTATGACTAACAACGAGGAGAGTTCTATGGATATACAACTTCTTTAATATGCCACTCAAACAAGCGTATGACTAGAAAACAATTTATTCAAGGGGTATAATTATCATTTCTTTATCTTGGCTATGAGTTGTTCATATCAAACTGTAGTGGTGACGGTTTAGCAGTGAACACATATCGTGGACTTGTCGCGCTGACTTTAGGCATACCACGACACGAGGGAACAAAGTGAATTGTCAGTTCGCAAAACTAACAGCCCGTCAACGGTCAAACACTGAAAGTCAAGGTATTCAGTCACAAGCGCGGATGATCATCGCTGTAAAAACAAGCCGTGCTCAACGGGTGATAAAGTGTGTTAAAAAGATTGACATTTCTATCTGAGATATCGGGGGAGGCGGGGCCCGGCCTCTTAATCCAATCACGGCCGACCACTAGCCGGGCGGCCGTGTCGAGGTGTCAATCTCTCAACGTTCGGCCAATCAGCGAGCTCGTGTATTGTAGCCGGACACGCCCCTCCCGCTGAGATGTGTACAAGGCAACTGTTTTGGATGGGACGAACAGCACTTTCTCCTGAATCCACTGGCTGTTACTCGTGTTTGCAAGTCCAGCCAACCACATTTGACAGTAGGTTTATCATCGAGATTAGTGAACCGACTTTATCTTAAAGCTTACTGCAGCGATTGTGAGTTGTATACGGTGAATCGCCGCTGTTGAAACAGCATCAACCGATGTGAGACACAGAGCAGAGTGTGGATACATCTCGACAACTCCCCACATCACCGAGGCCCCTTGCAGCTACCCAGGCAGGGACTTAGTTCATCATGATCAACCCGTTCATGGATACTGCGCACACCCCACACCTACCCCCGGGGGCCCTCAAGCTGAGCCCGCCCCACCCTATGGGAGACGGTGGGGGTATGCACGGACAACCTAACCATCAGTTTACCACCCAGACAAATGGATTTGGGGTGCCACACACTCACCCCCACGCTGTTCACGGTGGGTACGCAGCAAGAGACTTGTTCTTACAGCATACCAGGAGGGACATGGGTCTTGGGGGACCCGATACGAACGCCACCCCCCATCACAGTATGTTCGTACCCTCAAGTGCAGGGCTCCACGCGGCGCACCATCCCGACCCCACCCCAAGCCATGTGTTGTTCCCCGGACTCCACGAAGCAGCACACCACAACCCAGGACATATGAACATGAACAGTCCAGTCCCGTTGTACAGGGATCAGTTTAGCCAAATGACCACACGGACGGACCACTTCCCCCCACCCCAGCACCATCTAAACATGGGACACATTAACCATCATCCTATGAACATGACCCCCCACGGACCCGGGGCGTTCTTCAGGTATATGCGACCCCCGATGAAGCAAGAACACACGTGTTTGTGGGTGGACCAAGAGCAGCAAGAACCAAGGAAAACGTGTAATAAGACATTTAACACGATGCACGAAATTGTGACACATATTACCGTTGAGCATGTAGGTGGACCCGAGCAGACAAACCACGCGTGTTACTGGCAAAACTGTCCCCGCGAAGGACGCCCTTTCAAAGCGAAATACAAACTTGTCAATCACATCCGAGTGCATACTGGAGAAAAACCCTTCCCGTGTCCTTTCCCAGGATGTGGAAAAGTCTTCGCAAGGAGTGAAAATCTCAAGATTCACAAACGTACCCATACAGGTGTGTATACTTCTTGTTCTGTATCTCCACTATGTTATCACAGCGACACGGATCACCGTGACACGGGAAATTCACATCCCAGTTCAGCGTATATGATCCTAACATTAGCACAATTAGACGAAATCGACATTTTTTTCGGCTTGTCAGTTTCAGTGAAATGGACATTCTTAACGGATGTGAAATGTAAATATCACTTTTACGCCATATGTTTTGTGTAAAAAGCCGTAGCTAAATACTGCTGTGTTTATCGTAAGACAGGAGTCTTTAAAAAGCCCCTAATCTTTCATTCGGACTGTATATTGTAACCAAAACACTTCGGATTTATTATTCACCTTTCGTTCTCTTAGTGTTATGACAACAGTTAATTTCCCGTTTAAGCGAACCGTCGCATGGCACAAGTAATTGTTATACAAACACGATTGTTTAGAAACGTGATAAGCCTCTTCTTATCGAAGTGATGACATTTGATTGCGTTCAACACGATCATTAAGTAGTCGACTTGCTTCCCTATATTCCGCCATGCTAACTGCGGTATCGTCATTGTAAATATTTGTTTAAGAAAATCCCTTGAAATTGTTTACATGCAGATGGTTTCTCCACTATCAGCCGTTAACATCTCTGCTAATTTCTAAAACATAAACAAAGTATTTTATTTCACCAATATTTTCTTTACAATCAATATTCAAATATTTCAGTTCTCTAAATTTAAAGTTTAAAAATAACAGGCATATATATCTCATGTTGGTGTTCGAACAATGTATGTATGTGCTTTATAATGCCGCGAAACGCTCTGTTAATTTTGTTTAAAAATAAGACGGGTACTATTAAATAATTTAGGTTGATTGACTGACGAAGTACATTTTTCCGTGGGTATTATTATCTGTGGAAAGTCACCTTGCAGAATACAAACGTGGTTTTCGTTAATATTTCATCCTGTCCTTTTGAAGTTATAATGGCTGAAATCCATCCGCCTAGCCGCATCGCTAAGGATATTGCTGGTAATTTGATTATAGAATAATATAAACAACGCTCCTCAAAATCAGGTTTTAATTTAAAACAGAATTATAGATTCAGAGAAAGAGGAAAAATAGTGGAAATGTGTGGATGAGGGGGAGCTTTGATATAAAACATTGGTTGGGTTTATTTCATTATATGTTTTATTGATATACTTTAGCTATTTTTTGTAATTTTCAGAACTTGATGTCATTGATATATTTCTTTGATACATTTATACATTTTGTAAATTTACTACTGTAAATATAATTTATTCTGGTACTCAGTGAAGTAAAGTTATAGTAATAATTTTAATTTATTATGAAAAGATTATGTCGATGTAACAGTTAATATTAAATAAACTGAACAAATGCCATTTTGCTAAACTCCATAAACAGTTACTGAATGTTAAGAAATTCAACATGCATGGCATAATCAAGAGCCAATTTACACTACTATATTATATGAATAATGCAGGTACTGATATCTGTCTGTAATCAACATGTGTGGGTGTCAGTTGCATTGAAATTGATCAGCGCTTTACACGTGAAGCTCGTGATAGGTACATATGGTTATGTTGCGGGAAATAAGCACCTTGACATGTCTGTTTTTAATTTCCTCGGAGTTTGGGAAAGTTGACTAAGCTATAAAGTCATCCATGATGAGCCTACCCGTTGTTGATCTGAAAACCAGGAGCTAATGCTCGCAAGTGGAAAGATATTAGTTCTTCCACTTGGAACCAATGGGCTACATTCAGTGTGTGTTGGGGCCCAGGTCGACGGTTGTCAATCCTGAAAACCGATCAAAGCTGGTGGACCGATAAACGTGTACGACACATGGATTTGACCCGAAAAATAACTCGGAGAGTTTGACAACATGGAAAAACATGCTTTCATCGTACTTAAACAGATTCAGACCGCGGCATCGTAATCTCCATACCCTCTTTTAACACGGAACACTCGCTTAATCGCATTAGGATGAGAAAGAATTTAGAAAGGTATCGAAGTACGGCAGTCGGTAGGACTGAACTAAAAGGCCTATAGGGCTACGTGCAGTATTTTCACGGAAATACAGTCTCTTCCTTATAATATTAGGAAATTAAATTTGTGTGATCTCACCGTTTTTACCAACGCTGTACAATCCCTTGAAATATACTTTGAAACGTGTTTATTGTTCAGCCCTAATTGTTTATTTCTGACGAAATATCTCAAACATGGTGTATTGACAATTTCGAATTTACACGTCACAATCTAAATAAATAAGTGGTGAAATTTCTTTGAGAAAAACTTGTAAATAAGGTAACGTGAAACCAGAATTAAAACACACATGTTGAAAGTTACGACTAAACTGTATCGAATGCATGGGCCTCTGCTCCTTCGCTTCAGCGTAGTGGCGATGAGGCGTTTAAAACAATAAGACATTGGGAGTTTATTGGGCCCGGGGGGTTAGGGAACCCTGTCGAACACTTTTCCAGGGCAGGGGTGAAACGGACCCCACACGGACCCCCACACTCCCGAGGGGGGTGAGTCTTGCAAAACCATTATTCTTTTCTTAAGCGTTTTAGCAAATGGGGGTTGGACCAAGATGTTTTGACCATTCTTTAAATGCGAATCTGGAAGAGGTGGTGCCAGGGAAAGTGCTCGGGGTTTTGAAGCGAAAATCCGCTCCGGTTTTGTTAATCATTTAAACGTGTGCTTAAATCTGTTTACTGAAAAACGCCGAATGAAGACCGCGAAAAGTGGGACGGCTTTGAGACGCTTCACATCACTGGGTGTTTTTTATCACTCGTCAAAATAACACTCATATGTCTAACCTTTAGCTGCTATTATTTCATCAAATAGTTCATCTGTTTTAAGTATATCTAACATAATAAGTCGAATCACATGCTAATACCAAAGATGACATTAACGTCATAACTGGCAGGAAACTAAATGTCAATAATATTGAGTAATCAGTAATTAACTTATTTGTAACATTTTATCGTTTTATTTTAAATGAATAATTTAAAGTTATGAATATTCAGTAGATGTTATGGTAATGATTAATTGTAAGATAGTTACATAACTTATCCAATGAGAAGATAGTTACACACAAAATCCACTTGCAGGATTAAACGACCGAAATGTAATATAATAATTATAGAAAGCTGCTAGGAATTAGCACGTTTTTCCTGTGCTTGCTAAATCTGTTGTTAATTACGCTTACAGTAATTAGTAGTGGCTGTAAATTAATTACTGTTCTAAACCAATAAAGGTGTGTAACATCCATTACGAAAATAATCTTGTAAACACGTGTTTATGATCTTTATTCCTTTACACGGCGAATTCGTTCTTAATTATAACAGTATCATTTCTGAGCATTTGTCTACTTACCCCAATATTTTGGTAAATGGCGACGGGTTCATTGTGGTTGGAAATACATTTACTAGCCAACTTTGGACAAAGACTGTGGGATTAATTGTCCTATGTGGCTGTGGTTCTGTGAAACACATGTGTCTGGCAATATCACACACTACCACCACACAATGAGGGTTATTATGCGACAAAGTAGGTTACATGTTCATTAACGTCAATGACATTTAAACCTTACAATATTTCCTCCGTTGCCATAGCGACAATTTGGGAATGAATATATTCTTAAACACGAGACAAAAAAAGGTTTAATTGTAACAAACGATTTTTTTTTAAATCTGAAATTTAAGAATCGTTTTATGATGCTCCTGACGCGATTTATCAACGTAATGGCTGGAGTATTTGTTAGCCAGAAGACCAATCATACAATTATGATCAATTTCCTAAATTCCAAATGATCAATTAGGCAATTTTCGCCATTAGTCCGTCAGGAGTTTGAAAATATTTTGATTAACCGTTCTGCGAGTTGTGTGTAATTGAATGAAATGCAGAATGGACCAAACTGAATGTACACTGGCCCAATCAAGATCGTTTTCCCCAACAATTACTTTCACATAGGAACATTACAGACATATGGCCAGTATATAAGTACTTACCTAAAACAATTTAATTAGACTCTTGGCATTTTCACGTAAACCAATCATGACAATTACCATCCTATAATTCTGTCCCTCTGCATATGCGAGATATTGTTAGGTTCTAAACAAGCCGAAATAAACAATTTAACAACAGAAACCCTTGGCGCCATCAGTTCTTCTTTTTTTTCTAAATTCAAATTTTTCCTCTTAACATTAAGTATGAATGAAATGTCATCTGGAATAATACCCGATCACTATCAAATGGCAATATTTGTTAATGACTGGAAGAAAATATTTATAACATTACATTAAACCATCAGTATGGCTAAGTATGTGCGTGCTATGTCTGACATAGTTATGTTGTTATTCAGTTGTACATATCATGAAGAGTCTGGGTTGGAATCTTCCAGGAAATTGAATACCGTCAGCATGAAATTGACAGGGATACATTTCAAAACGGTTCTTCTCTCGCTATTCAAAAGCATATTTTGATTTAATATCACATTACAATACAAACTCCGATGCCTAATAATGCAGCTGTATTCTTTATTAAAACACGTATCTATTCCAGTCCGAAATAATTATAACGACAGACATTCCATAACCGGTTTTGTTACACGGAGGCCTTTGATTTGTGATGTGTGTTTATTGTATATTACAGCGGAGGTGAAATTAACAACATTACATGGCAAATACCTGCTAATCTATTTCTCACAAACAACTTGTTTCTCTGGTTGCGTGCTGGTAACATAGCCGCGTTCGACAACATTATGTCACCTTCCTAACAATATATACAACTGGTTATTAGGGTATATAGAAATATATTCATAACTGTCTAGGAGAGGACAC
Organism: Haliotis rubra; assembly: GCF_003918875.1. Lineage (NCBI taxonomy): Eukaryota > Metazoa > Mollusca > Gastropoda > Lepetellida > Haliotidae > Haliotis > Haliotis rubra. The sequence continues at coordinate 900,058 of NW_025766869.1, forward strand.
AATGGCCTTAGCAGTCACCGTGATAGCGGCATCGCTCTCCTCTGCCCATGACTGGAGAATTATAATAGCTGACAATCGATTCCTCGCGTTGATCAAAATATTGCCATCTGACGAAAACATAATTTCCCACGCTTTTGTATAAACACTGATTGTCTTGCGTTCTATTTAGGTCCATTGAAACATTTCATAATTGCCAATGTTATACATGTTAAAAACCATTTGTATCCGAATCAGCATTAAACATAATATGTATACATGACTATGTATTCGATACATTGCATTACAAACCACAGCATAACTCGTAAGTTTCATATTATTTCGTAGGGATATGTTATTTTTCGAATCAAATTAATGATGACATGCGTAATATTATGTGTTATTTATTCGGTCATGTCAAGACGTTTAAGGAAGTATTCGTTAAAAATACAGTGACGCAAGATATACATTTCTGAAATTCATGCGGTATAGCAGATTGTGATCGACACGATTAGCTAGTCATTATCAGGATATGTTGTGACAATTGGACGATATCTGGAGTTTGTATCTACACCCTACCTATCAATCTCTCGTCACCAACGTGACACGTACGCCTGTTCAAAGTTCACACACACTTGTCAATTTCATACCAGCTGATCAGTCCAATCTCAAACCCACAGGTGTGAGCCGTCAATCAAATATGGAATCGCCTGCTGCTATTCTCATATATTAACTTATTAAAATAATTTCAATCCGAAATTATTCTGTTAACAGAGTATCAACAAATTTACATATCGTTAGCAATTTACTTCAATAGGTTACATTCTCAACGGATTAAACATTGTAACGAATGTTTAATTTAGATTCTGTGGTTTGACAATATTATTATTATTATTATTATTATAAGTGTTACAGTGTCATCACCTTCTCCAACTAAACTTAATGAACTTCGCTCAATCGGTCCCACTTTCTACTGAGAAATACATGTACAATTTAAACCTAGATTAAAACAACTAATCACCTGCCATGTTAGTATAGCGGATTAAAGACTGGAGTGAGCCTCTTAATGACATAACTAAACATCCAGATCATAATTAAATCGACACATCAGCTTACTGCTAACATAAATATTTGCACGTAGCATAACGTAAATCACAAACTTCATTCTCGAGTATCAATACCTGCTTGTGATAAAAAAACAAATCATAACGCGGTATTAACGCAAATCCCATCTGTCAGACGCCGAGATCAGCTGATCCTCGATAAGGGTGTTTATATCAAGCAATACAGCTTTATCCTATTCACTCTGTTCAGTTATTAAGCTTGAGTGGATTAACGTGGCCGTGACCGGCCTAAATTGACTATCACCGCTTGCAAACTTAATTTTCGTTAGCGTTATGCGGCTGTGCTATGGAAAGCTACAAAGCACTCCTTCCTCGCGTAGAGAGATAGTTAGGTCTTGGTAAATATTTTCATTAAATCGCCAATTCCTCGTGCTCGAATTGATGCTGACGATTTATCCCAATTAAATAAGTGAACTGGGTACGGGAAAATTGGTGAGTAGTGTCAAATGTCACCGTATCAATATTACTGGATTTTTATTTTATTTTAAATTGAACTAAGTTTGTTTAATCCTCATGCTTCAAAGTTGAGAATGATATTTGATAATTGTAAAACAAGCTTTGCAAATATTATTAGGACTCCAGATTGTATTTTATTTTTTTTATAGGTAGAGAAACTTGGGTGAATAATGGGTTGTTTTGAGAATCATCATGTTATAGCTGGTATCAGATTTCAAACCCGATCAGTTCGTGGGTATCTTGGCTATGCGATTTTTTTTTTAAAAGAATTAAATCTGATATGCTTACTAATTTAATTTTAAAACCACGAATCTCTCATAGGGAACGTAAATACATTACATTTCGATATCTTGGGGAATCAAGGGAAAAACTCAATCTTCTAATACAGATATTTGTGTAGTAGGGCATAAATCTTTATGAAAATGTCAGAATTCATTTTTCATAAAATGTTTCGGCGTTCAACGATATAACGATACATGTATACCTCTGTTTGAAACAGTAAACCAAAGCTGATAAAAAGTCAGTTCCCTTTTCTGCCAAATCCTTTTAAAAAGCTGGTTTAATCTTCCCAAAATTCACTAAATCGTCACTCCAAGTCCATATGTGTCAAGGGCCCATGAGCCATCTGGGTTTAGTGAAATTCGGCACCGGTTTTCTGATGAAATACAGGCTTTTCTCTTGCCACCTCGTTATGCAAGTAAAACATTAAACACTCCGAATTCGCTTCTAATACCAGTGCACGTTTTATACTTCTCTTGGGATTACTTGTGAGTAAATTCCCACTAAAGTGATATCTAGTTTGCCAGGAGAACGAACTGCTGCAAATTCGTTCGAGAACACTGGAAAATGTAAAATATCAGCTGGCCATGTTTCAACGTGTTTAATATTTAACACGTGTGATTTCTACTGTCCCAAGTGACGATTAAGGTTTTAAAACGCTAGTTCTTCGTTAATCGTTGATATGAATGATTAAATCAGTCGATTTTCCGAAACACTTGTAACCGACGTTACACAAACATATATCCCGCATTCAAACCAAGTATTAAACCACTCCAGAAGAAGGATGTTATTTTATCATTTGTTGCGAATTTCCAATCTTACATAATATATTTTCACGGTAAATATTATTCCAGTTCATAATATCAATAATTGTAGATTTACAATGTATTTGTTGATCTTCATCTGACGGTGTTTTCATATGCTCCCAACAGATTGAACGAACAAATACAGTAGCAATGCGATAATAGGTATTTTCAATGAAACTCCTCAGACTAAACAATGCTGAAGTTTGCGAAAAGTGTCTTGGATCTGAATATCGCTTGGGTCAGGACAAATTCATTTCTGAAAAGCATCGGTATTTGAACACGCAAAAATATTGACCTGTAGTGTACAACGAGCAAACGTAACCGTTTTGTCAATTTGTATGCATTTAGCAATTCCGTCTGTCCTCATTTAAAGCAATTCTGTGTTTTGTTAGAGCGGTTTACTCAGGCTCTTTGCTTCAGAATGAAAACCACTTTGTCCATATTGTGTCTCTCCATGGTGTATTTACAACTCTTTTTTTGTATTTTCAGGAGAGAAGCCCTTCAAGTGCGAATATGAAGGCTGCGACAGGCGCTTCGCCAACTCCTCCGACAGAAAGAAACATTCTCACGTTCACACCAGCGATAAACCCTACAACTGCAAGGTAAAGGGTTGCGACAAGAGCTACACCCATCCAAGTTCTCTGAGGAAGCATATGAAAGTCCATGGGAAGACCTCTCCCCTCCCCTTCGACTCCGACGACCCCGATAGCCCCAGCAGTGACTCTACCCCGGCCACCAGTCCCACAACCAGCAGCTCCAGCGCTCCTGTGACGTCATCAAACTCTCTCAATTCGTCATCCTTGTCGCAAAGTAGTCCCATCTTGTCCCTCGGCGCCCCGGGACTGGTGCACCCCCACCCTACAAATCTCAGCGAGTGGTATGTGTGTCAGAGTGCGGCTGGAATGCCCACGCCTCCAAGTGACCATTCCCCCATAAACTCTTTAGCCCACATCACATCACTTCACCCCCCCCTCCGGTCGTGCAATACACGTGACGTCACAGAGAGTAATGTCATGAAACCCACTTCCTCAGTTCCAAACTGCAATATGGTGCATGCGCAGTTGATGGTTTCCGGTGCGTCCGCTCCGAGAGACTGCAGCATCTCAAGACTTTCACTTCCGGTGGAGACGAAACGGTTGCATGCGCAAAGGGTTAAGCAAAGCCACAGACTCTCTCAGGGTATTTTTACCTGACTAAAACGGAACTCCCAAAGAATATGCTTGTTTTATCACTAGGACCAGTATTACAGCGAGTTCAAAGCGAAGACGAGAAATGACGAGAAAATACGAGAAAGACTCGAACTGAGAAACAGCTGTGCAAAGACTAGTGATACGGAGCGGTATCTCCTCTAGCTTGCCATGTATTTCTGTATAAGGACTTTTTGTGGTGCTCAGTGAGACTTTTCATAGTGACTAGGAACGAACTTTGACATTTGACCCAACCTCTCACGGGGAGTCATGCGTCGAAGGTACAGTTCCTTTATTCAACTTTTTACCAAAAATATATACCAATGTATATTGAGACCGTTGCTATGGTTTCCTGTAGTCGACACATAGCATTTGTTCTAGTTTTCCGTCCATTTTATTTCGCTCCACAAATTTCACATGGTAGCCAGATCTAGGACCAAAACAAATTAGCCAAATGCAATACTTTCTGTCGTTTGCGCGGAAGCCCAAACAATTTGAATCTCAGAATATTGTTACTGCCTTTTAAAATTTTATTAATTTAACTGTTGTTATATTGGAGATGTTGATTTTTGAGGTACTAGTAGTGAACAGCATTACGGAATCTCTGAAGCGGAAGTGACGTCACATTGCCAGGTGGCGCCACAACCGCGAAGTGTCGTCTGCTTAAGCCATTAGCACGTGCTCTGACTTTTCATTCCGTTTTAAATACACTCGATCATTCACTTGATTGAAACCTCCCAGATTCAACTATCATAACATAAATGAATGGATAGTTAGCCCAAATTAAACCATTGTTATCACGTGGTGGGTCTATTTTGTAAAGTGACGTCATCATGGCTTGTGAGTGAGACCGTTCTACCAATATTTTATGGCATGGTTGTCGGTTGTGGTGCCATAGCATCCTTGGAGGATCTGAAAGACCGGCTCGGGCCTGCTCGGGCCTGCTCGGTCCTTCGCGGGCCTGTTGAGACCTGGTCTGGTTTGATCGGGCCTGGCAATGAGACAGGACCTCGTGCTAGAATTCCTGGGTTAGACTTCGGCTTCTAAGCCAGGCCTGGCATTTTATTTATTATACGATGGGTAAAGTCCCGGGTAAAGTGGGTAAAGACCCGACTCTATTGAGTGGTTGTATGTATGTCCGACTGTATGTATGCTAGTATAGTCACGATTGTAGATTTCATACGTCTATGTTAACCATTTGTAAATACAAATTTTGAAAAGATTTCAGCATTCTCGTCCGTTTCATTTGAATACCTGCAAGTTGAAATACTAACCGTATTTCATAGAACACCAGCAATCACACCAAATACAATCTGTTGAAACGAAATCCAGTCAAATTACTCTTAAAGACATCAATACTTTTGAAAAACATATGCGGAAATTACCGAAGCGTTGTATGGAGGGAAATGATTTATTCTTAATCAATATATATTACAGTAAAAAAACATCTAAATCAATTTATATAAGGATATCGTTCTCGACGGATTGTAACAGTGCGACATCATTGTCTTCTGGATTCGCTATTTAGTGGAACCCCTAGGTCTAGGGTGGCACGAAAGCATTTAAATCACGATCATAAAGCCATAACAGTAGCTTAACTTGAAACATACGAGGTGCATTTCGGACTTGAGACGGTCTGCAAGTCGTATAGACATTTCCCAAACGTCTGGTGATCGCCATAAGAAGCGAGGCTCCCCTCCTTTGAACCTATGTGTTAAATCATTCTTGCAAACAGACTATATCTAGAGGGATGGAGAAAGTCATTTTCCAGATACTTAAAAGAAAAATGACTGATGTTTTTTCAAGACTATGCTCGGCACTGATGAAATGAACACGTGGTTTACAGTTTTCCATACTTGATATAAAGGACTTGCATTAATGCATACACAAGAGATCATTAAATTAGCATAGGCATATCTATACGGTTACAAACATATATATGTAAAGTAAATAGACAATATATACATTTGGGTATGATTTTGTCAGTAGTATGATCAACAGTCTCACAACAAACAAATTTGACACAATATTAATTTAGCTATCGACATATTGTTGAGGTAGATGTACGTGTGGATGAGATTGGAGTCAGCAGCTGTTTTAAGGGGTGACTGATCAACTTGGTTATTTCGTTTCACTTAATGGACTTTAAAGGCTGATTTTAAAGAGAATTTCGATATCAGTTTCGATAAACAGAAATTCATTTATTAGGAAGAAACACATTAGTTTTGATCTTAACACACAAACGTTAACTAAATGGTTGAGTGATATATGACGCTTACCATCTTTTGGGGATTTCACTCTTTGTAATGACTGTCTTCTGTCGCGTAAGCATCGCGCAAATTTAAATCTATACTGTGACTTTAAACTTAGAATTTAATTTTGATTAAAAATATCGCATTCTGCGTATGGGTGACGTATTCAACCTCAAGTACTACACGTGTCAGACTGGTATGGGAAAGATGCTGACTATTTCATTTTAAGCACATCATTTGAAGCACATTTCAACTATCTTATCTGCTATGATAGCCTCACCTGTCTGGATCATAATATGCGGTTATAATATGATGTCTATTTCGTAAAAGCAACAGCTGGTCACGGTTAATCATACATTGCAACTAGGCCATGCAGTATGTAAATATACCGTTATATGGATAAAACAATAAAACCCCGGCGTCATACCAACACGGAATAGTGTTTTATGAATTTCAAAGATAAGGATTAAAATGTTTGATGGTATGGAAATTTAATTTCGTCCACTGAGATAATATGTAAGTCATATGTGGCACATTAAGACGAATATTTCAGTACGTACGATTAGTCATTGTAACGGGGCCTGTGCGCTTGTACGGGATCTGTACAGCTGTATGTGATCAATTGTAAATTTGCTATCCAATATTCACATATGAAAATTAACGGTGAATTTATGTCACATACCGAAATGCCTTTCAAGTTGAAACCAAAGCAATATTGATTTGAAACACGTCTCGAACAGGTCCCTGTTGTGTGTTTTGTAACATGAAGGGTTCATTTTTTAACAAGAATGGTCATGTTTTTTAGTACCCGTAACTTGGCAACAATTGAATTTTATTTTGAAATATGTATTTTTAGAAGCCTACATCTTCAATGAGATATCAATATGTGTCAATGACAAGATGCAAACAGAATTAAACCCAAATTGGATAATTAATATACTTGGCTTTGATATATACTCGTTCATTTTCTAAAGAATACCGGCATTTTGGCATACATGTATATCAATATTTGTTGTATGAGTCAACGTTTTAGTCGAATTCTAGTTGTAAACAATAGCGACAAAAACCTTTAAATATTCATCAGAAATCTCGGCTAAAACACAACATACATATTTCATACAGGTTTACAGTGAATTGGATAAAAACCTATTATTATGATCTAGTATGAAGTTAAATCATTATCATAATAATAATAATCAATCGGTAATTTAACCTGGCTAAGAAACCACCCACACAAATGATAATTATTCCTCTAATTAACCATATTTCTACATGAAATCATCTATAATTAATGTTTATGAATTCCCATATCGTTCAGTCGTTGTGAATGTCACCATATCTACAGTAAATACCATACATGCAAGACGCGTGTACAACCTACCAACATAAAGGTTGACTATAGAGGGCGGTAATTCACTTCAGATGTAATCCCTTAACCCCCCATTACAACACGTGCGTATGATTATAAAGTTCAAGTGTACATTAAGAATCAATGAATAATGTAAACAACGTACATAATCGTTGTGGTAATAATACATATGTTTGACGTATATAGAAATGCATCTATATAATATGCTCGTTGTAAATCGTTAAAAGTGAGAAGTTATTAATTTCTAGTTTCTTCAGTATATTCTCATCATCGGTGTTACAATACTGAACTATCAGGTAAACAAAGTACCCACCATGTTTGATCGTGATATAAAAACAGAGTGATGTTAATTCAATGGGGGGCTATTTGGTATAGGTATCATATCTAGGTTTTTGGTCTATTAGTTTCGAGTGTTTTGATACTAACATCCTTTTGATAACGTTTGTCATAGCTTGGACCACTTCAGGTGTGTACACTATTTTCCCAGAAATATGCAAAATACTTACATGAAAAGTGCAAAATAACGCACGTCTATAAATATAACACGACATTATTACATTTTATTCAGGATTTTCTATATGTTGATACATACGTCTAAGATTATGTAGTTACAAAGTTACTAAGAAAACCATACCCTCTAGATTTGCATGTCAATGATTAAAAGGAATATGATTTAATCTAAGAAGTCCTTTGTAAATATAATATCATTTGACAGTATTAATTTGCCGCGAGAAGCTATTCCTTTGAGGTATTTCCAACCAATGACACTAACTCCGTCTAAATATCATAAACCGCCAGGCTTAGTTTAATCGTCGAACGCTACAGTAAGAAGCGAAACCCTTAGAAGACATTGAGGCGATAGAATTCTTAATGACACGTTTGATTCGTAAATAAAATTTTCAGATGACATTAATGATCTTAGTCAATGACATTAGGTTGCTACCTGCTGTGCTTTTGGGAAAGGTATTTGCACCTTTATTGGGATATATTGTTGCTGGGCTTTGAAGGGGCAGTTATATTTCGCCCACACTGGACATATGGGCTAGAGAATCATTGTTTTGTTCAAACCAATTTTAATAGTTGATCACGTTAAGATGGATTATTTCGTTAAGTAAACACTTGGCATCAAAATGAGATTTGCATTATTTGAGTGCTTGCGTAATTATCGAAAACAAAAAATATAAAAGTGCAAAACGGAAAAGTTTCCGTTTATCTTAGGGGGTATTCATATACTTAATAACATCATTTACGAATTCTATTTCAATTCAGTTCGTCACACCTGGCGGCTCGATAAAGTCGGATATAGTTTATAAGGCTTTCACTGACGTTTATGTGAGACCATTGTTACACCGTCTCGTGTCTCGATGAAGCTATATCAAAATGCACTAGTGTAACCAGTTACTGAGAAATGCAGCCAAATATTTATGTTTACATCTGACAAAAGTCTTCTAAAAGTCAAATTTGTGTCTGTCTCACCCTTACCTGTCCACGCACCATTATCATCATCATCATCATCATCATCATCATCTGAACACAATCACCTTTTAATTTCTTTACCAAACTACATCACTATTCTCTGTTTTGTGAGTAATTCCTGACATAAGATATCAACAATCAGCTCAGATTGTATTTAAACTAGTTCATGAATATATGTTTTAACTTACATTAATGAAATATGGTGCAATCTGTTTTGGTCAGGCGCAACTTGTTTAGTCAGGTGCAACTTATTTATATCAACACGGTGCATATGAAAGCAAATCCCTTAAATGGAGCGTTCGAAAAATATTGTTATCGAGTAGATTCCATACATAATTTCTTTGTGTTGACCCTTGTAAACTGCTCTGATATATATCGAACAATCCACCATAAGGTGCATTTCGATCGTGTATCGATCCACAACGACAGTCTACAGATATTTAGTGCCAGGGAGGAGGGGTTCTGAGCTGATGACGAGTACACCATCCTGACTATGACAGCATCACCCGAACCCTCTTTGTTGCATTTTTTCATCTGTAAATAATAATAGTGAATATAATGACATCAATACCAATGATGTAAAATAGATCATTGTTTACATACATTGTTTACATACATTGTTTACATACATTGTTTACATACATTGTTTACATACATTGTTTACTCATCCAAAGATAAAGAACATTTGAATTTTTCATATGACTATGATTGATCTGTCATAGCTATTGGGTATGACAACACACAGTCTTCCATAGAGGGTGTTCTTTCACTTCTAACATAATATAAGTAAAAAGTGAACGCTCGCTTTCAGCATATCATTACCGATCGTTGTATTTCACCCAGGTTGGTCGAGGGGATCGCTGGTGAAACATGTCTGACCGTTGGACATTCAAAATTATGTTCCTTCTAGCAATAGCTATGACTGCATTTAGTCAGTGATTGAAACACAACTATACATTAGCTTATAATAATACATTTTCCAAATGTGTGCAACGTTTGTTAAACTAGTTATGTCTGAAACATTGTCTACCACGTTTCCCTAAGCGTATATTAGAAGTGATATATTCCTTTTTGATTAGCAAAATGTCGTGGGTTTTTGGCAGACTTCTTGTCGAACGGAAACTATACTTGGAAAAAAAATATCATTGTCATTATTGGGTGTATTACTAATGGGGGTTCGTGTTCGTTTAGTTAGAGTGGATTTGAATGAATAATTTCAAAGAGTATCGAATATCGGCGCTTGGTAATCAAATACGTATCACATATTATTAATTCTTTTTATCATACTACATAAGCTTGGATAATGGACAATGCCAGTCAAAGTATTGGAATATGTAATGGAAGGAAACTAGTTTAATTAATATTGGTCAGGAACGGTGGAGCATTAATGTAGTCAGCCGAGATGATATTTACCATTTTAGGACGCCAATTTTTCAAATGGATTCGTATCGACAAATGACCGGAATCTGGGCTAGCCGCTGTGAACAAACTGTGACCGGATATACGCTTCATGTACACTTTTAGTCTTTTATGTACTAGTAGGGGGGTTGTCGAGAGGAGGGTCTTAAAAGACATATTAATAAATCGGATGACAAAATATAATTATGAAAAATACCTTGATATATCTTTTGTTTGATATGAAACGATACGTTTGGTCTTTTGCCGCCGAACACCGTATGTATAATAACGCATACCCAATATTTGTTCAAACACCCACGGGTGTGATATTCTAATAACTGCTTTCTTGGGTGGGGATTTGGGAGGGGGTGTGCAGCACAAAGGGCTACAGATTGTCATGATATAGGACCCAGGTACCTGAATCTTCAGTCACGCTTGACAGGGATCCTCACAAACATGGCCGCTTGATCATATTGCCCAGCTCAGTCCGTGATCAATAAACCGGCGAAAGTATTACACATCTCTTCACGTCTGACCCGAATGCAATTACTCTTCAGATTAACTAAATAAAATCATATCCAGTGAATAACCGATCGCAGAAGCCACAATGGCGGGAAAAATCTTCACGAGCAGACGATAGAAGTGTCGTCTGCTAAAAGGCGATTTCAATAAACATTGCAGACGATCAAGGATTTGGAACCGATGTCTTTAACAGGCTTGAATAAGTGTAGAAGGGTGCTTACTGGGGCGGAATGGATTGTGTGAAACACTTTTTTAGCCTTGACAGTTACACATTTCACACTATGCTGTTACGGTGCTACTACAGCCTGCTAAGTGCTGATAGATTCACCGAATCATACTCAATTCATTTAACTCAATGAAATGATGATTTACTCTGAAGTTGGAATAACTCAATTTGTTTTAGCATTTATACCAAAGAAGTGTTACTTGTTTAACATATAAGAGTCTGTTTATAATTATATTTTCAAGTTATAATTCGTTTTTGGAAAATAGAATCCACTTTTTTTAATTCAAGTTTTGTATATTCATAAAAAGTTCAAATCCAGTGCAACCCAAGCACACCCTGACATGATATATCTCCATATGTATTTACAGTTCTATTAAGTTTGCACTCTAATTCTTTACCCACCTCTTTAAACGCACACCTATCTTCTTAAGGACGTTCCTCAAACGATGTTTTCAATTCCGTATACATTTGCTTATCGTCTAGGTATTAGGTATGAAAAATAAATGGAACTCGTAAAACGCCGATACTGGGGTCATGTCGCTTTATGGTTCGTTTTATCAATACAATTTGAAAATTATATCAACTCAGGCGAGTTTGTGTAAAAAGTGTGTCACGGTAAAAAAAAACTTAAAACGAAACAGGAGCGAAATGGCTGACTTAACACTGTTCTTCTTCTGTCATAAAGGCATAGAGCCCAGTTGATATTTAATTCAATCAAGTTCAAACTGCATGCCAAATTTCATGAATATTGTTCACCTAAGCAGAAAATATGGAACTTGAGTCGAACTGATTGTGACACGTCCCGTGCTTGGAACTGCCAGACTATCAGTTTTACAACTTGGTGATAAATATTAAAAGAATAGAAAATGATTTAGCTTGGGAAGTCTTTTTTGGAACATTAAGATGCTATGTTGAAAAGGCTTTAAGAAACACGAACAAACAAGGTAGTGTTTAACATCACCTGTGCTAATTTCACAGTAATTAAGTCCCACGATTCCAGAGATTCGCCAGTAGAAACGAAGGCAGTTATTGTTCTGAAATTGCCAGCCATTTGTATCCTTCATACAATTCCTCTGACTAATGTCCCGTGCAAACGTGCAGCCTATTCTTACCGAATAATTATCAGGAATGATCGCCTTTCACATATGCAGTTTTACTATCACATTAGTCCGCTTTTTAATGGCTATCACTAACGCCCATTGAGCAATATAAGCATTTCTTGACCAATGTATTGCAGTCTGAACAGGCCCTCAAAGCATGGTATCTAATTTTCATTGTCCTCAAACATACACCAAATATTTCAGAAATATAGTATAATTTATGAAAAAATGACGAAGATATATTTTATTCTCGACAAATACTATGTATAATATATGATATTTGAAGACATTTAGTTTTTTACATCCCTTTCACTGTCAAGTGACAAACCCTGTTTAAATGTATTTTTAGAATATATATGAACTTACTAAACACGTATTTTAAATCTATGTTGCTAAAATATTTATATATTAAACATAAGTATTTCTTGATAATGAGAATGATATATGTTTGAATAAGTAATAAAAAAGTGAACAGTGTCGATTTGTATTTAAACGACACAATAAGATACCATTTGATGTTTCGTTTTACAAAGTTGACACTTAACGCTGTTGAGAGTTTGCACTTCATCTTTTCCATTCTTAGCTGTGTATTAAGTGTTGAAACTGACGCGAGTAGACGCTGAGAAACTACACTTACATCTTGCTATACACATCCACGAAGCGACACGCTTCATTGTAAGTATACCACAAGCACGAAGCTTGTACACTGCATAGATTTCACGGCCAGTGATCGCCATGCAAAGCCCTACTCCAAGCTATTCACCGGCAACTGTTGTCGATAGTCAGATAAACTTCTATATTATGTGGGCTGCATTATTTCAAAGAAAAACTGGATAATGCCATCCTCTGCGATGCGTGCATTAATTCCACACGTGTCGATAACTGGGTTAAGGGGTTTCGGCGCGGGCAATTAAACAACAAGATTATATTGATGCGTATGAAACTTAGCATTGTCGATCGTTGAGGCAGGTATTTGGCTTCAGTGATACAGTTTGTGAAAACAATTATATATTTAGGTACATGGTTGCCTTCTGATGCATAGTTACTGTTACTATACATGTTGTCATAAAGCAACGTAGTGGTAAACAGAGATAAGAGTTGCAAAAGTGTGACTGCAACCACGGTGGTATTTGAGGGATGACGATGATGATGATGATGATGTCGATGATGATGACAATGATGATGATGATAATGACGACGACGACGACGATGACAATGATGATGATGATGATGAAGAAGAAGAAGATGGTGATGATGATAATGATGATGACGACGACGACGATGATGATGATGTTGATGATGATGATGATGATGATGATGATGATGAGGGGTGACGAAGAAGAGAAGGAGGACAATAATTATGATAGTGATCATCGTTGACGGTCAAGTCGACAATAATAGCATCACAACATAAGTATTGTAGCAATAGCCTTAATAGTACTGAACGGAGTAGTAGTCGTAGCAGTAACAGCAGCAGTATAGTAGTACAGGAGCGGATGGGGGATTTTGGTTAAGGTGGGGTGCAATTAAATCTTGAAGTCCAAAGGTTAGGGGAGGAAATGCTCCTCACGGAGATTTATTTCGGACGAGAAGGGGTTTGCGCACCCTGCACCCCTCTCTGGATCCGCCCCTGTAGTAGTACTGGTTGTAGTAGTAGTAGAAGCAACAGTAGCAGCAGCAGTCGTAGTATTAGCAGTTGTGGTAGTAGTAGCTGCAACGAGTATAGTAATATCAGCCATCAAATCTGTGTAATTATCAGTAGCAATATTAGTATTAGTGGTAGTAGTAGTAGTAGTAGCAGCAGCAGCAGTAGTAGTAGTAGTAGCAGCAGCAGCAGCAGCAGTAGTAGTAGTAGTAGTAGTAGCAGCAGCAGAAGCAGTGGCAGCAGCAGCAGTAGTAGCAGTAGCGCAGCAGTAGTAGTAGTAGTAGCAGCAGCAGCAGCAGCGGCAGTAGTAGTAGTAGCAGTGGTGTGTAGTAGCAGCGGTAGTAGTAGTAGTGGCAGCAGTGGTAGTAGTAGTGGCAGCAGCGGTAGTAGTAGTAGTGGTAGTGGCAGTAGGTGGCAGTGAAGTGGTGGTAGCAGTAGCGGTGGCAGTAGCAGCAGCAGCGGCAGCAGCGGTGGCGGTAGCAGTAGCAGCGGTAGTGGTGGTAGTAGCGAGCAGTGGTAGCAGTAGTGGCAGCGTAGTAGTGGCAGTAGCAGCAGCAGCGGTAGCAGCAGCAGGCGCAGCAGTGGTGCAGTAGCGGTGAGTAGCAGTGGCAGTAGTAGCAGCAGGTAGCAGCAGTAGTGGCGGTAGCAGTAGCAGTGGTAGCAGTGGTAGTGGCAGCGGCAGCAGTAGCAGTGGCAACAGCAATTAGTAGCAGCAGCAGTGGCGGTAGCAGTGGTAGTGGCAGGTGGTAGCAGTAGCAGTAGCAGCGGTAGCGGTGGTGGTAGTGGCAGTGGTAGGTAGCAGCGGCGGCGGTGGTGGTGGCGGTGGTGGCAGCAGTGGTGGTAGTGGTAGTAGTGGCAGCAGTATGGCAGGCAGCGGTAGTGGTAGTGGTGGTGGCGGCGGTGGTGGTGGCGGTGGTGGTGGTGAAGGCGGTAGGTAGTGGTGGTGGCAGCGGTGGTGGTGGTGGTAGCGGTGGCGGCGGTGGTGGTGGTGGCGGTGGTGGTGGTGGCGGCAGCAGTGGCAGTGATAGCAGCGGTGGTGGCAGTGGTGGTGGTGGCAGCGGCGGCGGTGGTGGTGGTAGCGGCGGTGGTGGTGGTGGTGAGCGGCGATTGGTGAGTAGCGGTGACGGTGGTGGCGGCAGTGGTGGTGGTGGTAGTAGTGGTGGCATAGTGGTAGTGGCAGCAGCAGTGATGAGTGGTGTTGAGTAGTGGTATGCAGCAGCAGCGGCAGTACAGTAGTGTTAGTGGCAAAGGTATTGGTGTAGCAAGTGGCGGTGGTGGTAGTGGCAGTGTGGCGGTAGTGGTGATGGCAGGTGGCAGCGGTGGCAGCGGCGGTAGTGGTAGTGGTGGTGGTGGCGTTGGTGGTGGCGGTGGTAGCGGTAGTGGTAGTAGCAGCAGTAGTGGCAGTAGTAGCAGCGGTAAGCAGCGGCAGTAGTAGTGGTAGCAGCAGCAGCAGTAGTAGTAGTAGTAGTGGTAGTAGTAGTGCAGGTTAGGCGGTAGCAGTAGCAGCAGTAAGTAGTGGTAGTGGCAGCAGCAGCAGTAGCAGTGGTGCAGCAGCAGCAGCAGCAGTATTAGCAGCAGCAGCAGTAGTTGCGGTGGTGATTGATTGCAGCAGCAGCAGCAGCAGCAGTAGCAGTAGTAGCAGCAGCAGCAGCAGCAGCATTATGCTGCTGCAGCAGTGGTGCAGTAGTAGTAGTAGTGGTCGTGGTGGCGGTGGTGAGGGAGGTCGTAGTAATACACAGGTTGTAGTATATGCTGGGAGTGTTGGTGGTAGGATATGTTGTATATATAGCTGTATATGTCAGTCATTTATTTCCTGATCAAGACCCCCTTCCGCTGTTGCCTACACTCGACGATCACGTCGGTTGCATCTTGAGGCGTGGCAGTCTTATGACCCTTCAAGATTCCGTGATTCGTTTGTTTATCATTCCCCACTTCACACGTGTAAACAGTGACCGCACGACATCAGCGCCGCCTAGCGTGTCTAGCAGGCTGAACACGACGACTCAGACAATCCACCGACAAAATATTATTGTTATGGTAAAGGAGGACTGATTTGTTGTGCCCGGCGCTCGCTCAGCCAGTCTCGGCATTTCTCGCGACTCGTGGCCTATCATCGGCCAAGTTCGCCAATTAGCGTCAGTAGCCCTCCCCTCGCTGTCCGTCTTGTAGGAACAACATGTCTTACGATGAGAAAACGCGTAATAGGAGAGTCTCTCCTCTCCCACGCCAGCGCAATGTCAACTTGATGCACGAATGACGTTCTCCAAATAGCCTTCCCCCTGACGCCGCGGGGTGGAATTGTCTCTTCAATGAAGGCAGCTCAATGGGGAATTTTCAACCCGTCGCCTATAGAACACCCCGTTCCTAATTACTACTTAGTCGACCCAAACCCTATTCTAAACCCTTCCCATTACATCATAGCGAATTACCCCAACAAAAGCAAATGCTTATATCCCATAATCGCTGTTATGGAATTACAGTAATCAATGTCCATCTCAGGTCTAATGAACTGGCCATTCTTAACTGATAATAGTTGTACGGATGATCGTATTTAACCTACTTCCTGTCAATTGACAGGTCATCATTATTGCGGATGGATTGTTTTCAACTGATGGGCTCGGACGTATTTAAGTCCAATAGATAACTACTTATGGCGAGACCCTTATTATAAGATGAATTCAAATAAGTTCAAATTTGTTGTCTATCTTATTTTCCAGTCCGGTAAGTTATGACATGTTGGGACGAACTCTACCGGACATGACAGCTTCGTTGGGGGTCCGAATTATTGCGAGACCTCAGTAGCTATTTTCACGCCTTGTCGGTGGCATTTTCTGATTATTACCCAACACGCCTTATCAGAATAAAGTAATTAATATTCCACTTGTCTGTGATCACGTAAGAAAGTGTAGCTGTCCGATGTGTCAATTACGTCATTGGTGAATCTATTACGTCAACAAACACTTCTTGAATCAATTAGAGGCGATAAGCCCAAACCCTCCATACTTTTATGCTTGAAATAACGAATTTATTTTCAGTCATAGAACTTATGTCAAAATATTGTGAAATCCATCCAAAATTTCCTTGATTTCGATTTTAAGTTTCCTTTTTCGATTTCAAAAACAACGTAAACTTTCATATTAAAATGTCATGATCAATATGAATCGACCATGTTGTTCTCTGTAAACGCTCGCTGTTGGTTCCTAATGACATTGTCAAACGTAAGTGATTACAAAAATAAGAAAGTAGAGCATTGAAAACCGCCCTGAATGTATTAATGACGTCATTGTGACGTCATGAAGTATCAAGGATCTACGTCATTCCGCATTGATAATATATACTTCTAAAGTTTACAGGTATCCATAACGATATTCATCAGTTCTATTTTGTCAGTCAGTTCTTGATAGTTTGAAATATTTAACGTTTCAAATACATTTGTCTAAAAACAGAAGTAGAATAATGCCAATTCAGAAAGATTTTTTTATGATATATTTATCATAACATTACACTGAATCATTTCACATAAAATTATGAATTTGATCAAGTTTTATCTCCCCTTAATAAGGTGCCGGAACAAAACGTCGAGTATTAACACCGAATGTCTGTTCTCGTTCAATGATGTTGTGAGAGATGAATATTTTTCCAACAAGAGAAAGTTCGATATATTTATTAGGTAATTTCATACTTATACCCTCAAACCTTCGATTCTCACAACGCATGTTGACTTTCAAACACTTAAAAAATTTAACAGATAATTCCATTTAAATTTAAATGAAGTCATAGTGAGATGGGAGATTGAGGAAAGCTAGACTTGCTTCATTTAGGGCTTTAGCATTGCAGGAAGGGCTAGGCAGTAGCGAAAATAATGTGGTTCAGGGACTGTGAGACAGTACAGTAAGAATCTTGCAAGAGTTACATTTGTTTGTTAGACAGATGGAGCCTGTTGTCTTTGCCAGTCAACAACGTGATTGTATTGAGCTTGCCGAAACCGCTAAACTTCGGGCTTAACTTAAATATTTTGCTTAAAGAGTAATAATCCGGCTACAACTAAGCCGTTCTGTCGCCCTGTTCACACCTCTCGCCGCCGTCCGTAAGTCGGGCAAGGTTTTGCCGGAAATAGGTGCCAAAGATTTGGTTACCTCCAAAACATGTCACGGTTCAAGGGTCAGATGTCGGGAGGCACTGACCCTATGGTGTTCTCTGACATGTGTGGGAGAATATTATAATTCAAGCGTTAAGAAGGATGTACGATCGGGACTGCCATTATTGCTACAGCGACATTGGGATTTGGTGACATTGCGCAACAAATCCAGAGTGTCAAATTATTATGAGAAGATGAAAACAGACATTCCACTCTATTTAATCATTTGTGAAGAGAAGTATTAACACGGAACCTGTTTGATGTGGGGAATATCTTAAGGTCAAGGTTGCGCGTGTGTTGAAATTAAAAAGCAGGATTTATCAGAAACGAACGTTAAATATGTACCCTCTGAAGCGTAAAGGTAAATATGATAACATCTTCCTTAAAAAATTACCCGTCACTGTGACTCAACATTACAATGATTGAAACTTTTAAGAAAAAACTGTGATTTGAAAGGCATTCATCGCCCACAGAATAAAGACGTTACGCTGTGAATATTTCAGACTACAGCGGTCCAAATACCGTATCCCCTCGCCCTACTTCAATAGTCCGTTAGCGCCCCAACTTTTGATAGTTTAATAGAATATATGATATTTATACATAATATGCTAATTACGTAAGCCTCTGATGTCAAAATTTAATTACACGTGATTTTTTTAAGCGCTGCCCATCACCATGTGTTGTATTGTGTAAAACGGGGACAGAAATTACTATGCGAAACGGTCGCAGGATATGCCCCAAAGCACATGGATTTACATGTATCTGCCCAGTTATTTGTACATACACGGCACGAAATAGAAAAATTACATATCACTTGCCAGGGCCCGTGTACTATAAAGCACATTTTCAGATCTGGATAATTGCTCCGTAACGGAACATGACTGTATACTAATTCATGTTACGGACAGGGTGTTGTAAGTCGTGGCCCTAACTATGGTTAACATTGGTTGTGTGATATTGATAATGGATACAGTGAGCCCAGGTTTCTTTGTTGTGGGTATGAATGGACATATGACACTGTTTGGGATGCTACAGGAACTCTGCCAGTAGTGAGCTTGTTGAATGTTCTATATTTACACGCGGAAGGTAATAGCCGGGAATCCGGGAGAGTTATATTGAAAACCTCGGGACCGTGAAATATTTTGATCGATATTGTTGAAAAATAGACATAGTACTGTTAGTAGTTAAAAAAACAACTATGGCTGCAGTACATTGAGGTAGGCTTGGAAGTGAGTGAGTATAGTTTTACGTCGCTCTTAGAAATATTCCAGCAGTATCACGCCAGACGCCAGAAATGGTCTTCGTGCAATGAACCCATCAGGGATTCGAACACGAGTCTTTTACGTGACGAGCTAATGCATTTAACCGCTGCGCTACACCACACCCGAGTAGTTGTAGAAGCAGACGTTGACGCGTATGTTACATAACGGCGGTCTATAAAAAAGCACGTTTCGACCAGACAATCCAGTGACTGACATCATGAGCATAGATCTACGCATTCGGGACACGATGACACGCGTCATTCCTGATGGACGTGTTGGATTATTCCTTTGAAACCGTGTGTGGTATACATTTCGTAGTGCAGGTACAAGCTATGCGTCAATCTTGTCAGTACCAACTGTTTTCATAGAGACGGTGTTTGTAGGTGGACAGAGGTAATGGTACTAGTAGCGACAGGACAGAATCATCTGGAGTAGTAGTAGTAGTTGTTGTTGTGGGTGTAGTTGTAGTAGTAGTAGTTGTTGTTGTTATAGTGTGATAGCAGTAGTGATAGTAGCGGCAGTTGTAGTAGTACTGACTGTCTGAGTTTGGTTTTACGCCACTTTTAGCACTATTCCAGCAACATCACGGTGGGGGACACCAGAAATGGGCTTCACACATTGTATCCATGTGGGGATACGAACCGGGGTCTTTAACCACCGCTTTAACCACTACGGTACCCCACCGCCCCAGTTGTAGTAGTAGAAGCCGCAGCAGCAGTAGAAGTAGTTGTTGTTGTTGTGGTAGTAGTTCTAGTAATAATAGTAGCAGTTGTTTGGTAGTAGTAGTAGTTGCTATAATAGTAGTGGAGGTGAGTAGTAGCAGTTGTTTGGTAGTAGTAGTAGTAGTAGTGGACCGCCTCCGTAGTAGTTTTCCGTAATAATAGAATATGTGGTAGTATAATTAAAGTGGTAGTTGACGCAGCAGCAGCAGCAGAATACACATATACACCACGCAGTAGTAGTAGTAGTAGTAGTAGTAGTAGTAGTAGTAGTAGTAGTAGTAGTAGTAGTAGTAGTAGTAGTAAAAATTGTGAATCATCAAACCAGAACTGGACTGATTCCCGCTGGGCGTTCAAATCACCAAAGCACATAAATATGCGTTGTTCTCCTATAATCGATCGCATCTATTGCAATGAATGCTCGAGAACGCTCCACTGAGGATTTACACAAGCACTACACATAACTCAAGGCAGACATAGATCACGCTGATAAAGGTCCCATTTGAGACCCAACAGGTGTCCAGATACTCGTCCAGTTTCCGTTCTACTTCGGGATGTTATGCGAGGCGTCTTAACAAATACATTATGTGTATATACGCATCGAAAAAATAAAGGAACATGCGGAAATGTAACTGCTGAGTCACGCGACACGGTTACATCAGGTGTTAAAATATTCCGTGTTGTTATATAATCTGCCTTGTTCAGAAGTCATAGAATATTGCTTCCACACATTCCGGTCGCTTTTAAAGTGAGATGTTAAAATAATCCGTGTTGTTATATTTCCTGATTTGTTCAGAAATCATAGAATATTGCTTCCACACATTCCGGTCTCTTTTAAAGTGAGATGTTAAAATATGCCGTGTTGTTATATAATCTGCCTTGTTCAGAAGTCATAGAATATTGCTTCCACACATTCCGGTCTCTTTTAAAGTGAGATATTAAAATATGCCGTGTTGTTATATAACCTGACTTGTTCAGAAGTCATAGAATATTGCTTCTACACATTCCGGTGGCTTTTAAAGTGAGATGTTAAAATATTCCGTGTTGTTATATAACCTGACTTGTTCAGAAGTCATAGAAGATTGCTCCACACATTCCGGATGTTTTTAAAGGAGTGGGTACGTATTCTCATAAATACACAATATGACAAAGAAAGTGGTCAAATATAACATGTGATATTTGGGATTACACTTTCTCAGTAATGTAAATAGTCTTGTACTTGTGTTAGGTTGAGTCCTATCCGGGATTCGAACCCACACCCTCAGTGAAATGCACCTAACCTACTAACTATTCTCAGACACACTTAAGTATTTGATTTCTTTGTTGTTGTATGTTCTAACTGTTTAAATACAATTTTAGATTAGGTTGACAGTGTCATATAAAGACACAGTCTATAATATTGTATGAATAAAAGGAAACTATATATTCATTGACACTCTCGGTCGAGACATTCACTTACATGGATATGCATTTGGTATTAGATTATTCTTTACATATGTTTAGATAGGTTTACATAGACCTTGATATTTATGTTAGCATATCTTTCAACACAAATATACCCCACCTTGTGCTCTTCTCAAGGCCTTTAGGAGAGAGGCGGGCGAACTGGCTAAAACGCCAGGCTAGTGATTCAGCGAGCAGTTGAGGTACCGGGATCGAGCCCACCTGTGACCGGGTGTAAAAACCTTGGAGTCAACTTTGTGTGCAGACTCTTTCAGTGTTGTCACAACCCCTAGTGTACAGTACACAAGCCTGTGCACTTAAAACAACCCACGAATCCGTTGGTAGATGACCAGATGGTGGCCACATGAATACATGCAAACACCTAGTTGCGGGTACAGCAACATGCAGTGAACTTGGACAAAGTACTGTGACTATGTGTCCCAGTCGGGTTATGGTGAAAACGGATCCCAGTGAAAACGGCCCAAAATTAAATCGAGAAAACGGCCACCGCTGCTGGAGAAAACGGCCTCTGGACGTAGAGAAAACGGCCATTATAAATAACGGAAAACTACACGCATTTTATTTTGCTTTTACTCTAAATCATAATAAGAAGGCAACAACAATGATAACATAGTCATTGCAAAGTTTTAGGTTGTACATCTACAAGTTGTATTGATGCTGTACATCTAACATGTCAATAGAATGACTGTTTGCCGTAGAATGCTCCTCAAACCACTCTCCATTTGTTTGTCTCTGAACAATGCAATATATTTTATAATGCTAAATCTTTTACATAGTTTCTTTTTATTCATAATAATAATGGTGATACATGTACTTCTTTCTAAAAGTGATATAAGTGGGTGCCGGCTGGCTGATCAGGGTCACCCATGGTCACTCACTCACTCACTCACTCACTGATCAGGGTCAAGCGTGTCTGTCATCACCCCTTCTATTATTTAGGATATATATAATCAAATTCTCTCCTTTGATCTTGGTGCAACTATGTTAGTCATTTTCTCTGAAGCACAGAGGCCATTTTCGCAAGGTTCGGGGGCCGTTCTCTCCAGCGCGGTGGCCGTTTTCTCGATTTTTTAGGGTCCGTTTTCGCTGGGGTGCGTTTTCTCCGTATCCCGTCCCAGTCCACCCAGCTGTGAATGGGTACCTCGTAAGGATGGGAAAGCCACACTAACTCGGTACGCCTAGTGGCTGCAAGAGTTGTATGATCCCCCAGGGAGTTGAGATTGATAATACGATGTGCCGTTGAGATTGACATCCGTGATAGAGGGAAAAACAAAGCGCCTTTGAGCAGCTGAGCTGGATATCGGCGCTGTACAAATGTTAATATGTATGTATGTATTTTTGGTGTGCCTCTGTGTGAATATCAATCCAGGAGGTTTAACTTAAGTTTCAGGCATACTGACAATCTGATATTATTCAACAATGTTCAAACAGCCAATTCCATTTCACTAATTTAGACACCAAAGTTGGAAATAAAGATGCAAAGAAAGCCGTCTCATTTGTTTCATATGAAAATCTATGTATAAAGATTCTGAATGATAACAAAATACCCACAAGACTGTATGGTAAGAGGGATGACCTCAACTTTCCTATAGTCAAAGGTCCTTTCACGCCTTCGTCTATTCCAGCATCTCCAGCTTTTGTGCTTACATTGCACAACCTATGAGGTACAAGCTAACAAGGGCTTTCTACGAAAATTTCAGACGATCCTTGCTTAAAATGGTGTTCGATCAGCTACCCACTTTCAAGGCTTCACTAAAGCCTTCATGGCTGACACATGGAAGACATTTTCAAATTTGACGCATCAGTGACCAAAATGATTTCCGATGGAATTCTCAATTTTCACTTGTACCCAAATATGTCTATGCTTGTTCAGATGACCACGTGTCTTTGTATGCGTTTGTGACGGCAATGGTGGGGCTGGATATCTTATGGTTTTCTCGGATTCTTTGTAAGAAAACTATTTGATTCCAAATCACAGTCTTATGATATGGTCGGTATTATGCAACACTTTGGTCTGTAGAATCTCTGGTGATTATGGTTATGTGTCGCTTGTATTAATATAGTTTAGTTTCTCTTGAACACGTTGTGTTAATGCCAGAAACAGATGGTATCGTGTAAAAATAACACCATGCATAAACTCCCTCAAACCATTCCTTCTCGGGAGACTATACATGTAAAGTAAGATTGTCTCGGTGATATTATATGTCAGTTGAATTTTACAGACCGAACCAGGTGTCAATTACAATCTCTATGTACCAACGATGTGTCACATGGTAAAAAGCCATGAAAACATATAAAATATCCCAAAGCCGTACAACGTAGGGATACTTTCAGCATGGAAGCTTAAATGACACGGGGCAAGAAAACATCCTTGTCGGACACCCCTTCCAAATCGTCCCGACAAGCAGACCTCCCTCATAGGTGATGCCAGACTTTAACAGATTATCTCACAAACAAGCGCCCCATAATGAACACTACACGAACCGTCGAGATCCCACCGTATTGGCAGTTGAAACAACTGGTCTTTGTTTGTCTCTGGTTCTGCCAATATTCTGGGATGACGAGCTCATAGCTCCTCGTGTCCTATTGGAAATCTATACGCTTCTTGCGAAGTGGGCTGGCTCGGCTGACACAACGTTAAAGCTTTTTCGGAAAAGGTTTACATCGAATTTAAACCGTTCCTGCAAATGCTGTGTCTTCGAATTGATTTCTTGTGGCAGTGACGATGCCTCGACTATGGTATATTGAATTGGATCCTTTGTCGTGTCCGGGCCCGTTCATGTTGGAGAAAGGTTTTGTTGAGCTCTGTTCATAATATTCTTTGAACAACTTTGTACTTAGAATGAGGGGAAGATCGATGCAAAGTAACGCCAAGAAAATGCAATCATTCTTTCCCCGACGTTTTCTTTGAATTGTTTATTATTGAGATGAGGCAAAGTGTCACTGTAAAGGATTCAAGTCGACTCTTACGTTTTGGTAGCGACCAATATGGCGCATTTTGACGATAGATGAGGAGAAAGTTTAATTACTGTAAAAATTCATCGATATTATTTAAAAGTGCGATTAACAGAGGAACTATTTAACCCCCTCTTGTGCTTTTCAGGTGTCAATCATCGTTCAAAAAGAACCATAAACATTGCACGAAAATGTGCCGAAAATATTTTTCAATAAGCCCCGAAATTACTAAAATGATTACCATAAGAAATTCAATGATTTTATAAAGACGAAGACACATTAGTTTCGTAAATCCTTTGCAGTTGAAATGGGAATCATTGAATCAAATGTACCTAGCAGTATATGCTTCTTTAATTGGGTTTTATACAGAGGATAATGGCAGAGCTTTCCAGATGCCTCCCACGGGGAGGGAAAGTGGTACAAAAGTGGGTATATGTATTTAACGATGCATCACTTAAGTATTCACAGTTATCCATAAATGAGGAATCTCAGTGAAATAATTGAAGAATCTTCTCCTTTCGGTAACTTAAATTGAGTGTTTGATAAATAGGACAAGCTGTCTTATTAAGGTAGTCTCATATTTTGTCTG